>NC_048582.1:71637560-71662560 GCF_013265735.2 Oncorhynchus mykiss
ATAGTGGTACTACTATAGACCAGAGCCCTATTCCCTATATAGTGGTACTACTATAGACCAGAGCCCTATTCCCAATTATAGTGGAACTACTACAGAACCGGAGCCCTATTCCCTATATAGTCACTACTATAGACCAGAGCAATTTTCCCTATGTAGTGGTACTACTATAGACCAGAGCCCTATTCCCTATATAGTCACTACTATGGACCAGAGCCCTATTCCCTATATAGTGGTACTACTATAGACCAGAGCCCGATTCCCTATATAGTGGTACTACTATAGACCAGAGCCCTATTCCCTATATAGTGGTACTACTTTAGACCAGAGCCCTATTCCCTATATAGTGTACTACTATAGACCAGAGCCCTATTCCCTATATAGTGGTACTACTATAGACCAGAGCCCTATTCCCTATATAGTGGTACTACTATAGACCAGAGCCCTATTCCCTATATAGTGGTACTAATATAGACCAGAGCCCTATTCCCTATATAGTGGTACTACTATAGACCAGAGCCCTATTCCCTATATAGTGGTACTACTATAGACCAGAGCCCTATTCCCTGTATAGTGGTACTAATATAGACCAGAGCCCTATTCCCTATATAGTGGTACTACTATAGACCAGAGCCCTATTCCCTGTATAGTGGTACTACTTTAGACCAGAGCCCTATTCCCTATATAGTGGTACTACTATAGACCAGAGCCCTATTCCCTGTATAGTGGTACTAATATAGACCAGAGCCCTATTCCCTATATAGTGGTACTACTATAGACCAGAGCCATATTCCCTATATAGTGGTACTACTATAGACCAGAGCCCTATTCCCTATATAGTGCACTACTATAGACCACAGCCCTATTCCCTATATAGTGGTACTACTATAGACCAGAGCCCTATTCCCTATATAGTGGTACTACTATAGACCAGAGCCCTATTCCCTATATAGTGGTACTACTATAGACCAGAGCCCTATTCCCTACATAGTGCACTACTATAGACCAGAGCCCTATTCCCTATATAGTGGTACTACTATAGACCAGAGCCCTATTCCCTATATAGTGGTACTACTATAGACCAGAGCCCTATTCCCTAGGATTCCAGGAAGGAACAGCTGTGTCTTAAAGTACTAACATGTGTAGATAGGATGAGTATGACCCTCACCCGGACTACTGTAGCAGGTAGAGAAACTACATGGTATGACCCTCACCCGGACTACTGTAGCAGGTAGACAAACTACATGGTATGACCCTCACCTGGACTACTGTAGCAGGTAGAGAAACTACATGGTATGACCCTCACCCGGACTACTGTAGCAGGTAGAGAAACTACATGGTATGACCCTCACCCGGACTACTGTAGCAGGTAGAGAAACTACATGGTATGACCCTCACCCGGACTACTGTAGCAGGTAGAGAAACTACATGGTATGACCCTCACCCGGACTACTGGAGCAGGTAGAGAAACTACATGGTATGACCCTCACCCGGACTACTGTAGCAGGTAGAGAAACTACATGGTATGACCCTCACCCGGACTACTGTAGCAGGTAGAGAAACTACATGGTATGACCCTCACCCGGACTACTGTAGCAGGTAGAGAAACTATATGGTATGACCCTCACCCGGACTACTGTACCAGGTAGAGAAACTACATGGTATGACCCTCACCCGGACTACTGTAGCAGGTAGAGAAACTACATGGTATGACCCTCACCCGGACTACTGTAGCAGGTAGAGAAACTACATGGTATGACCCTCACCCGGACTACTGTAGCAGGTAGAGAAACTACATGGTATGACCCTCACCCGGACTACTGTAGCAGGTAGAGAAACTACATGGTATGACCCTCACCCGGACTACTGTAGCAGGTAGAGAAACTACATGGTATGACCCTCACCCGGACTACTGTAGCAGGTAGAGAAACTACATGGTATGACCCTCACCCGGACTACTGTAGCAGGTAGAGAAACTACATGGTATGACCCTCACCCGGACTACTGTAGCAGGTAGAGAAACTACATGGTTTGACCCTCACCCGGACTACTGTAGCAGGTAGAGAAACTACATGGTATGACCCTCACTCGGACTACTGTACCAGGTAGAGAAACTACATGGTATGACCCTCACCCGGACTACTGTAGCAGGTAGAGAAACTACATGGTATGACCCTCACCCGGACTACTGTAGCAGGTAGAGAAACTACATGGTATGACCCTCACCCGGACTACTGTAGCAGGTAGAGAAACTACATGGTATGACCCTCACCCGGACTACTGTAGCAGGTAGAGAAACTACATGGTATGACCCTCACCCGGACTACTGTAGCAGGTAGAGAAACTACATGGTATGACCCTCACCCGGACTACTGTAGCAGGTAGAGAAACTACATGGTATGACCCTCACCCGGACTACTGTAGCAGGTAGAGAAACTACATGGTATGACCCTCACCCGGACTACTGTAGCAGGTAGAGAAACTTCATGGTTTGACCCTCACCCGGACTACTGTACCAGGTAGAGAAACTACATGGTATGACCCTCACCCGGACTACTGTAGCAGGTAGAGAAACTACATGGTATGACCCTCACCCGGACTACAGGAGCAGGTAGAGAAACTATATGGTATGACCCTCACCCGGACTACTGGAGCAGGTTGAGAAACTACATGGTATGACCCTCACCCGGACTACTGTACCAGGTAGAGAAACTACATGGTATGACCCTCACCCGGACTACAGGAGCATGTAGAGAAACTACATGGTATGACCCTCACCCGGACTCCTGGAGCAGGTAGAGAAACTACATGGTATGACCCTCACCCCGACTACTGTAGCAGGTAGAGAAACTACATGGTATGACCCTCACCCGGACTACTGTAGCAGGTAGAGAAACTACATGGTATGACCCTCACCCGGACTACTGTACCAGGTAGAGAAACTACATGGTATGACCCTCACCCGGACTACTGTAGCAGGTAGAGAAACTACATGGTATGACCCTCACCCGGACTACTGTAGCAGGTAGAGAAACTACATGGTATGACCCTCACCCGGACTACTGTAGCAGGTAGAGAAACTACATGGTATGACCCTCACCCGGACTACTGTAGCAGGTAGAGAAACTACATGGTATGACCCTCACCCGGACTACTGTAGCAGGTAGAGAAACTACATGGTATGACCCTCACCCGGACTACTGTACCAGGTAGAGAAACTACATGGTATGACCCTCACCCGGACTACTGTAGCAGGTAGAGAAACTACATGGTATGACCCTCACCCGGACTACAGGAGCAGGTAGAGAAACTACATGGTATGACCCTCACCCGGACTACTGGAGCAGGTTGAGAAACTACATGGTATGACCCTCACCCGGACTACTGTACCAGGTAGAGAAACTACATGGTATGACCCTCACCCGGACTACAGGAGCATGTAGAGAAACTACATGGTATGACCCTCACCCGGACTACTGGAGCAGGTAGAGAAACTACATGGTATGACCCTCACCCGGACTACTGTAGCAGGTAGAGAAACTACATGGTATGACCCTCACCCGGACTACTGTAGCAGGTAGAGAAACTACATGGTATGACCCTCACCCGGACTACTGTACCAGGTAGAGAAACTACATGGTATGACCCTCACCCGGACTACTGTAGCAGGTAGAGAAACTACATGGTATGACCCTCACCCGGACTACTGTAGCAGGTAGAGAAACTACATGGTTTGACCCTCACCCGGACTACTGTAGCAGGTAGAGAAACTACATGGTATGACCCTCACTCGGACTACTGTACCAGGTAGAGAAACTACATGGTATGACCCTCACCCGGACTACTGTAGCAGGTAGAGAAACTACATGGTATGACCCTCACCCGGACTACTGTAGCAGGTAGAAAAACTACATGGTATGACCCTCACCCGGACTACTGTAGCAGGTAGAGAAACTACATGGTATGACCCTCACCCGGACTACTGTAGCAGGTAGAGAAACTACATGGTATGACCCTCACCCGGACTACTGTAGCAGGTAGAGAAACTACATGGTATGACCCTCACCCGGACTACTGTAGCAGGTAGAGAAACTACATGGTATGACCCTCAACCGGACTACTGTACCAGGTAGAGAAACTACATGGTATGACCCTCACCCGGACTACTGTAGCAGGTAGAGAAACTACATGGTATGACCCTCACCCGGACTACTGTAGCAGGTAGAGAAACTACATGGTATGACCCTCACCCGGACTACTGTAGCAGGTAGAGAAACTACATGGTATGACCCTCACCCGGACTACTGTAGAAGGTAGAGAAACTACATGGTATGACCCTCACCCGGACTACTGTACCAGGTAGAGAAACTACATGGTATGACCCTCACCCGGACTACTGTAGCAGGTAGAGAAACTACATGGTATGACCCTCACCCGGACTACAGGAGCAGGTAGAGAAACTACATGGTATGACCCTCACCCGGACTACTGGAGCAGGTTGAGAAACTACATGGTATGACCCTCACCCGGACTACTGTACCAGGTAGAGAAACTACATGGTATGACCCTCACCCGGACTACAGGAGCATGTAGAGAAACTACATGTTATGACCCTCACCCGGACTACTGGAGCAGGTAGAGAAACTACATGGTATGACCCTCACCTGGACTACTGTAGCAGGTAGAGAAACTACATGGTATGACCCTCACCCGGACTACTGTAGCAGGTAGAGAAACTACATGGTATGACCCTCACCCGGACTACTGTACCAGATAGAGAAACTACATGGTATGACCCTCACCCGGACTACTGTAGCAGGTAGAGAAACTACATGGTATGACCCTCACCCGGACTACTGTAGCAGGTAGAGAAACTACATGGTATGACCCTCACCCGGACTACTGTAGCAGGTAGAGAAACTACATGGTATGACCCTCACCCGGACTACTGTACCAGGTAGAGAAACTACATGGTATGACCCTCACCCGGACTACTGTAGCAGGTAGAGAAACTACATGGTATGACCCTCACCCGGACTACTGTAGCAGGTAGAGAAACTACATGGTATGACCCTCACCCGGACTACTGTAGCAGGTAGAGAAACTACATGGTATGACCCTCACCCGGACTACTGTAGCAGGTAGAGAAACTACATGGTATGACCCTCACCCGGACTACTGTAGCAGGTAGAGAAACTACATGGTATGACCCTCACCCGGACTACTGTACCAGTTAGAGAAACTACATGGTATGACCCTCACCCGGAATACTGTAGCAGGTAGAGAAACTACATGGTATGACCCTCACCCGGACTACTGTAGCAGGTAGAGAAACTACATGGTATGACCCTCACCCGGACTACTGTAGCAGGTAGAGAAACTACATGGTATGACCCTCACCCGGACTACTGTAGCAGGTAGAGAAACTACATGGTATGACCCTCACCCGGACTACTGTAGCAGGTAGAGAAACTACATGGTATGACCCTCACCCGGACTACTGTAGCAGGTAGAGAAACTACATGGTATGACCCTCACCCGGACTACTGTAGCAGGTAGAGAAACTACATGGTATGACCCTCACCCGGACTACAGGAGCAGGTAGAGAAACTACATGGTATGACCCTCACCCGGACTACTGGAGCAGGTTGAGAAACTACATGGTATGACCCTCACCCGGACTACTGTAGCAGGTAGAGAAACTACATGGTATGACCCTCACCCGGACTACAGGAGCAGGTAGAGAAACTACATGGTATGACCCTCACCCGGACTACTATAGCAGATAGAGAAACTACATGGTATGACCCTCACCCGGACTACAGGAGCAGGTAGAGAAACTACATGGTATGACCCTCACCCGGACTACTGGAGCAGGTTGAGAAACTACATGGTATGACCCTCACCCGGACTACTGTAGCAGGTAGAGAAACTACATGGTATGACCCTCACCCGGACTACAGGAGCAGGTAGAGAAACTACATGGTATGACCCTCACCCGGACTACTGGAGCAGGTAGAGAAACTACATGGTATGACCCTCACCCGGACTACTGTAGCAGTTAGAGAAACTACATGGTATGACCCTCACCCGGACTACTGTAGCAGGTAGAGAAACTACATGGTATGACCCTCACCCGGACTACTGTACCAGGTAGAGAAACTACATGGTAAGACCCTCACCCGGACTACTGTAGCAGGTAGAGAAACTACATGGTATGACCCTCACCCGGACTACTGTACCAGGTAGAGAAACTACATGGTATGACCCTCACCCGGACTACTTTAGCAGGTATAGTCTGTTGATACAGACTGGGTAGTATGTAGGTACCGTTGGTATAGACTGGGTCGTATGTAGGTACCGTTGGTATAGACTGGGTCTTATGTAGGTACCGTTGGTATAGACTGGGTCGTACGTAGGTACCGTTGGTATAGACTGGGTTGTGCGTAGGTACCGTTGTTATAGACTGGGTCAGGTGGGGTGTTGGGTTAACATGTGTTACCTGTGCAGGTGGGGTGTTGGGTTAACATGTGTTACTTTTGCAGGTGGAGTGTTGGGTTAACATGTCTTACCTGTGCAGGTGGGGTTTTGGGTTAACATGTCTTACCTGTGTAGGTGGAGTGTTGGGTTAACATGTCTTACCTGTGTAGGTGGAGTGTTGGGTTAACATGTCTTACCTGTGTAGGTGGGGTGTTGGGTTAACATGTCTTACCTGTGCAGGTGGGGTGTTCGGTTAACGTGTCTTACCTGTGCAGGTGGGGTGTTGGATTAACATGTCTTACCTGTGCAGGTGGGGTGTTGGGTTAACATGTGTTACCTGTGCAGGTGGGGTGTTGGGTTAACATGTATTACCTGTGCAGGTGGGGTGTTGGGTTAACATGTCTTACCTGTGCAGGTGGGGTGTTGGGTTAACATGTCTTACCTGTGCAGGTGGAGTGTTGGGTTAACATGTCTTACCTGTGCAGGTGGGGTGTTGGGTTAACATGTATTACCTGTGCAGGTGGGGTGTTGGGTTAACATGTGTTACCTGTGCAGGTGGAGTGTTGGGTTAACATGTGTTACCTGTGCAGGTGGGGTGTTGGGTTAACATGTATTACCTGTGCAGGTGGAGTGTTGGGTTAACATGTGTTACCTGTGCAGGTGGAGTGTTGGGTTAACATGTCTTACCTGTGCAGGTGGGGTGTTCGGTTAACGTGTCTTACCTGTGCAGGTGGGGTGTTGGATTAACATGTCTTACCTGTGCAGGTGGAGTGTTGGGTTAACATGTGTTACCTGTGCAGGTGGGGTGTTGGGTTAACATGTATTACCTGTGCAGGTGGGGTGTTGGGTTAACATGTCTTACCTGTGCAGGTGGGGTTTTGGGTTAACATGTCTTACCAGTGCAGGTGGAGTGTTGCGTTAACATGTCTTACCTGTGCAGGTGGGGTGTTGGGTTAACATGTCTTACCTGTGCAGGTGGGGTGTTGGGTTAACATGTGTTACCTGTGCAGGTGGGGTGTTGGGTTAACATGTGTTACCTGCGCAGGTGGGGTGTTGGGTTAACATGTATTACCTGTGCAGGTGGGGTGTTGGGTTAACATGTCTTACCTGTGCAGGTGGGGTGTTGGGTTAACATGTCTTAACTGTGCAGGTGGAGTGTTGGGTTAACATGTCTTACCTGTGCAGGTGGGGTGTTGGGTTAACATGTCTTACCTGTGCAGGTGGGGTGTTGGGTTAACATGTCTTACCTGTGCAGGTGGGGTGTTGGGTTAACATGTCTTACCTTTGCAGGTGGGGTGTTGGGTTAACATGTCTTACCTGTGCAGGTGGGGTGTTGGGTTAACATGTCTTAAATGTGCAGGTGGAGTGTTGGGTTAACATGTCTTACCTGTGCAGGTGGAGTGTTGGGTTAACATGTCTTACCTGTGCAGGTGGGGTGTTGGGTTAACATGTCTTACCTGTGCAGGTGGAGTGTTGGGTTAACATGTGTTACCTGTGCAGGTGGAGTGTTGGGTTAACATGTCTTACCTGTGCAGGTGGGGTGTTCGGTTAATGTGTCTTACCTGTGCAGGTGGGGTGTTGGATTAACATGTCTTACCTGTGCAGGTGGAGTGTTGGGTTAACATGTGTTACCTGTGCAGGTGGGGTGTTGGGTTAACATGTATTACCTGTGCAGGTGGGGTGTTGGGTTAACATGTCTTACCTGTGCAGGTGGGGTTTTGGGTTAACATGTCTTACCAGTGCAGGTGGAGTGTTGGGTTAACATGTCTTACCTGTGCAGGTGGGGTGTTGGGTTAACATGTCTTACCTGTGCAGGTGGGGTGTTGGGTTAACATGTGTTACCTGTGCAGGTGGGGTGTTGGGTTAACATGTGTTACCTGTGCAGGTGGGGTGTTGGGTTAACATGTATTACCTGTGCAGGTGGGGTGTTGGGTTAACATGTCTTACCTGTGCAGGTGGGGTGTTGGGTTAACATGTCTTACCTGTGCAGGTGGAGTGTTGGGTTAACATGTCTTACCTGTGCAGGTGGGGTGTTGGGTTAACATGTCTTACCTGTGCAGGTGGGGTGTTGGGTTAACATGTCTTACCTGTGCAGGTGGGGTGTTGGGTTAACATGTCTTACCTTTGCAGGTGGGGTGTTGGGTTAACATGTCTTACCTGTGCAGGTGGGGTGTTGGGTTAACATGTCTTACCTGTGCAGGTGGAGTGTTGGGTTAACATGTCTTACCTGTGAAGGTGGGGTGTTGGGTTAACATGTCTTACCTGTGCAGGTGGGGGGGTCAGGCTGCCAGAAGAAGCGGCTGTTGATCTCTGTGCAGGTGATCTTGGTGGCCCCCTGAAGGACGTAACCGGGATCACACTGGAACAGGACATGGTCTCCGGGCTCCTTGCTGTCCCCACTGCGGGTCCCGTTGGCGGGCAGACCTGGGTCGTTACATGACGTAGCAGTAGACACTGGAGATAGAGGAAGACTCCACGATGTTAGAGCAGCAAAGACAACAACTGTTTTCAACTCTACAGTGCATACTTACTGTAATGGGCTGAATAGAAACTCACGATATCTTGATTTTTCCATTGACATGTATACATTGTTTACATTGAGTCAGGAAGTTACTTACACATACCTCACGTTAGGATCCATCACTATATCTTTTAGCAGACCCTTGACCCTTTTATATGGATTTATACAGTCAGGAAAAACATTTATACCCCCTTTTTCTTCCCAACTTCATTATATCCAATTGTTAGTCGTTACTGTCTTGTTTCATCGCTACAACTCCCGTACAGGCTCGGGAGAGACGAAGATCGAGGGCCATGCCTCCTCCGAAACACAACCCAACCTGCTTCTTAACACAGCGCGCATCCAACCCGGAAGCCAGCCGCACCGATGTGTGGGAGGAAACCCAGTGCACCCTAGCGACCTGGTCAGCACGCACTGCGCCCGGCCCTCCACAGGAGTCATTAGTGCGCGATGAGAAGGATATCCTTACCGGCCAAACCCTCCCTAACCCGGACGACGCTAGGCCAATTGTGTGTCGCCCCATGGACCTCACGGTCGTGGCCGGCTGCCACAGAGCCTGGGCTCGAACCAAAAGTCTCTGGTGGCACAGATGGCTCTACGATGCAGTGCCTTAGACCACTGCCACCCGGGAGGCCCCTGCCTGTAATTCTTTTTAATACATGTTTATTTAAATTTATCATGGCAATCAGTTAAAAACTAATTCTTATTTACAATGACAGCCTACCGGGGAACAGTGGGTTAACTGCCTTGTTCAGGACTAGTGATTTTGACCTTGTCAGCTCGGGGATTCGATCTAGCAACATTTCAGTTACTTGCCCAACGCTCTAACCACGAGGCTACCTGCCTCTAACCACTAGGCTACCTGCCTCTAACCACTAGGCTACCTGCCTCTAACCACTTGGCTACCTGCCTCTAACCACTTGGCTACCTGCTCTAACCACTAGGCTACCTGGCTCTAACCACTAGACTACCTGCCTCTAACCACTAGACTAACTGCCTCTAACCACTAGGCTACCTGCTCTAAACACTAGGCTACCGGCTCTAACCAACCACTAGGCTACCTGCTTTAACCACTAGGCTACCTGCCTCTAACCACTAGTCTACCTGCTCTAACAACTAGGCTACTTGCTCTAACCACTAGGCTACTTGCTCTAACCACTAGGCTACCTGCCTCTAACCACTAGTCTACCTGCTCTAACCACTAGGCTACCTGCTCTAACCACTAGACTAACTACCTCTAACCACTAGGCTACCTGCTCTAACCACTAGACTACCTGCTCTAACCACTAGAATACCTGCTCTAACCACTTGGCTACCTGCCTCTAACCACTAGACTAACTGCCTCTAGCCACTAGACGACCTGCCTCTAACCACTAGACTAACTGCCTCTAACCACTAGGCTACCTGCTTTAACCACTAGGCTACCTGCCTCTAACCACTAGTCTACCTGCTCTAACCACTAGGCTACTTGCTCTAACCACTAGGCTACCTGCTCTAACCACTAGGCTACCTGCTCTAACCACTAGGCTACCTGGCTCTAACCACTTGGCTACCTGCTCTAACCACTAGACTAACTACCTCTAACCACTAGGCTATCTGCTCTAACCACTAGACTACCTGCTCTAACCACTAGAATACCTGCTCTAACCACTTGGCTACCTGCCTCTAACCACTAGGCTACCTGCTCTAACCACTAGACTAACTGCCTCTAGCCACTAGACGACCTGCCTCTAACCACTTGACTAACTGCCTCTAACCACTAGGCTACCTACCTCCCCCTCTAACCACTAGACTAACTGCCTCTAACCACTAGACGACCTGCCTCTAACCACTAGATTAACTGCCTCTAACCACTAGACTACCTGCCTCTAACCACTAGGCTATCTACCTCTAACCACTAGGCTACCTGCTCTAACCACTAGGATACCTGCTCTAAACCACTAGACTACCTGCCTCTAACCACTAGACTACCTGCTCTAACCACTAGACTACCTGCCTCTAACCACTAGACTACCTGCCTCTAACCACTAGATTAACTGCCTCTAACCACTAGACTACCTGCCTCTAACCACTAGGCTAACTACCTCTAACCACTAGACTACCTGCCTCTAACCGCTAGACTACTTGCCTCTAACCACTAGACTACCTGCTCTAACCACTAGACTACCTGCTCTAACCAGTAGAATACCTGCTCTAACCACTTGGCTACCTGCCTCTAACCACTAGGCTACCTGCTCTAACCACTAGGCTACCGGCTCTAACCACTAGGCTACCTGCTTTAACCACAAGTCTACCTGCCTCTAACCACTAGGCTACCTGCCTCTAACCACTTGGCTACCTGCCTCTAACCACTAGGCTACCTGCTCTAACCACTAGGCTACCTGCCTCTAACCACTAGACTACCTGCCTCTAACCACTAGGCTACCTGCCTCTAACCAATAGGCTACCTGCCTCTAACCACTAGGCTACCTGCTTTAACCACAAGTCTACCTGCCTCTAACCACTAGGCTACCTGCCTCTAACCACTTGGCTACCTGCCTCTAACCACTAGGCTACCTGCTCTAACCACTAGGCTACCTGCCTCTAACCACTAGACTACCTGCCTCTAACCACTAGGCTACCTGCCTCTAACCAATAGGCTACCTGCCTCTAACCACTAGGCTACCTGCTCTAACCACTAGGCTACCGGCTCTAACCACTAGGCTACCTGCTTTAACCACAAGTCTACCTGCCTCTAACCACTTGGCTACCTGCCTCTAACCACTAGGCTACCTGCTCTAACCACTAGGCTACCTGCCTCTAACCACTAGACTACCTGCCTCTAACCACTAGGCTACCTGCCTCTAACCAATAGGCTACCTGCCTCTAACCACTAGACTACCTGTCGACCCTGAACAGACTCTTTCTATATTGATTTAAACACACGACCTCAGAAACTTCCCTCTCTCCACTACACACACAGACTCTATCCCTCCTTACCAGAGAACTGCAGAGCGAAGCCCTGTTTGGATGTGAAGAAGTCGGTGTTGAACTGGAGGCTGACGGCGTTGAAGGTGCTGTGGGCGTCAGGCGGAAGGGTCGATCCGCTGAGCTCCCTCAGGAGGACCCCTCCGTCCTGGGGACCGTCCCAGATACGTAACACATCATGAACCTCCTCCGTATGGAATACCAGGAAGTGGAGACTTTGGAAAGAGGAAGAGGAGGTTAGTCATGTGGTAGAGGGGAAGAGAGGAAGATTTGGATACGGAGGAAGAGAGGAAATATATGGAGGGTAGATGAGAATGAAAGGACAGGAGAAGAAGAGGAGAGGTGGGGAGGTAGAAAGGAGAGGATAGAAGGAGAAGAGGAGAGGTGGGGAGGTAGAAAGGAGAGGAGAGAATGAGGAGAGGAGAGGTGGTGAGGTAGAAAGGAGAGGAGAGAAAGAGGAGAGGAGAGGTGGGGAGGTAGAAAGGAGAGGAGAGAAGGAGAAGAGGAGAGCTAAGGAGATAGATGAGAAGGAAATGAGAGGAAGAAAGGAGGAGAAGAGGAGAGGAATCTAGAAGTTAGGTGAGAAGGAAAGGAGAGGAGGAGAGAAGTAGAAGAGGAGAAATTGACAATTTTTCTTGGGTCACTATAACTATATCTATTTTGCCAATTGGATTGGTCCCCTCTACCACAAGGAACCCCACTAATCTACTGACGGAACGCAAGAGGTGGCTAACAACAGACCTCCATACTCTACCAGCTTGCTACTGATGGCCCGGCTAGCTGTCTGAATCGCCGTGACCCCAACCAACCTCACTACTCACTGGACCCTTATAATCACTCTACTAAGCATGCCTCTCCTTAATGTCAATATACTTTGTCCGTTGCTGTTTTGGTTAGTGTTTATTAGCTCATTTCACTGTAGAGCCTCTAGCCCTGCTCACTATACCTTATCCAACCTTTCAGTTCCACCACCCACATATGCGATGACATCACCTGGCTTCAATTATGTTTCTAGAGACAATAGCTCTCTCATCATCACTCAATACCTAGGTTTACCTCCACTGTATTCACATCCTACCATACCTTTGTCTGTACATTATACCTTGATGCTATTTTATCGCCCCCAGAAACCTCCTTTTACTCTCTTTTCCGGACGTTCTAGACAACCAATTCTCATAGCTTTTAGCCGTACCCTCATCCTACTACTGCGCTGTTCCTCTGGTGACGTAGAGGTGAATCCGGGCCCTGTAGCCCCTAGTTCCACTCCTATTCCCCAGGCGCTCTCTTTTGATGACTTCTGTAACCGTAATAGCCTTGGTTTCATGCATGTTAACATTAGAAGCCTCCTCCCTAAGTTTGTTTTATTCACTGCTTTAGCACAATCTGCCAACCCGGATGTTCTAGCCTAGTCTGAATCCTGGCTTAGGAAGACCACTAAACAATCTGAAATCTTCATCCCAAACTACAACATTTTCCGACAAGATAGAAAGGCCAAAGGGGGCGGTGTTGCGATCTACTGCAAAGATAGCCTGCAGAGTTCTGTCCTACTATCCAGGTCTGTACCCAAACAATTTGAACTTCTACTTTTAAAAATCCATCTCTCTAAAAACAAGTCTCTCACCATTGCCGCCTGCTATAGACCACCCTCTGCCCCCAGCTGTGCTCTGGACACCATATGTGAACTGATTGCCCCCCATCTATCTTCAGAGCTTGTGCTGCTAGGCGACCTAAACTGGAACATGCTTAACACCCCAGCCATCCTACAATCTAAACTTGATGCCCTCAATCTCACACAAATTATCAATGAACCTACCAGGTACCACCCCAAAGCCATAAACAAGGGCACCCTCATAGATATCATTCTAACCAACTTGCCCTCTAAATACACCTCTTCTGTTTTCAACCAAGATCTCAGCGATCACTGCCTGCATCCGTAATGGGTCAGCGGCCAAACAACCTCCACTCATCACTGTCAAACGCTCCCTGAAACACTTCAGCGAGCAGGTCTTTCTAATCGACCTGGCCGGGGTATCCTGGAAGGATATTGACCTCATCCCGTCAGTAGAGGATCCCTGGTTATTTTTCTAAATGCCTTCCTAACCACCTTAAATAAGAATGCCCCATTCAATACATTTAGAACCATGAACAGCTATAACCCTCGGTTCTCTCCAGACCTGACTGCCCTTAACCTCTTGAAGCTAGGGGGCACTATTTTCAATTTTGGAAAAATAATGTTTCCAAAGTAAACCGCCTATTTCTCATGACCAGATTCTAGAATATGCATATAATTGACAGCTTAGTATAGAAAACACTCTAAAGTTTCCAAAACTGTCACAATATTGTCTGTGAGTATAACAGAACTGATACTGCAGGAGAAATCCTGAGAAAAATCCAATATGGAAGTGACTCTTATTTTGAAATCCCTGTTTTTCTATGAATTCCTATTGCCCATTGAAAGGGATATCAACCAAATTCCTTTTTCTATGGCTTCCCCAAGGTGTCTACAGCCTTTAGACATAGTTTCAGGCCTTTATGTTGAAGAATGAGCGTAAACGACTACATTGCGTCAGTGGCCAGCTGAGGGCTCTCAGAGTGATTCTTGCGTAAAAGACAGAGGTAGTAATTTTTCCTCTCGCTCCTACTGAAAAGTAAATTGTCCCGGTTGATATATTATCGAATAGATATTTGAAAAATACCTTGAGGATTGATTATAAAAAAACGTTTGCCATGTTTCTGTCGATATTATGGACATAATTGTGTCGTGCTATTTCCTGTAGATTTCTCAACGTGACCAACAAAAGGAGGTATTTGGGGTATAAACATTTTCTTTATGGAACAAAAGGAACATTTGCTGTATAACTGGTGAAAACATCCGAAGATCATCAAAGGTAAACTGTTCATTTGATTGCTTTTCTGATTTTTGTGACCAAGCTTCCTGCTGCTAGCTGGACATAATGCTATGCTAGGCTATCGATAAACTTACACAAACGCTTGTCTTGCTTTGGCTGTAAAGCATAATTTCAAAATCTGAGATGACAGGGTGATTCACAAAAGGCTAAGCTGTGTTTCACTATATTTCACTTGTGATTTCATGAACATGAATATTTTCTAGTAATATTTTTTGACGGTTGCGCAATGCAGGCCACGGGTGCACCTCAGCCACGCTCAAGGTACTAAACAATATCATAACCGCCATCGATAAAAGACAGTACTGTGCAGCCTTCTTCATCGACCTGGCCAAGGCTTTCGACTCTGTCAATCACCATATTCTTATCGGCAGACTCAGTAGCCTCGGTTTTTCTAATGACTGCCTTGCCTGGTTCACCAACTACTTTGCAGACAGAGTTCAGTGTGTCAAATCGGAGGGCATGTTGTCAGGTCCTCTGGCAGTCTCTATGGGGGTGCCACAGGGCCCCCATAGACTCTTTTCTCTGTATATATCAATGATGTTGCTCTTTCTGCGGGCGATTCCCAGATTCACCTCTACGCAGACGACACCATTCTGTATACTTCTGGCCCTTCTTTGGACACTGTGTTAACTAACCTCCAGACGAGCTTCAACGCCATACAACTCTCCTTTCACGGCCTCCAATTGCTCTTAAATACAAGTAAAACTAAATGCATGCTCTTTAACCGATCACTGCCCGCACCTGCTGGCTTCCTTTATCGCAACAAAGCATCCTTCACTCATACTGCCAAACTTACCTTTGTAAAACTGACCATCCTACCATCCTCAACTTCGGCGATGTCATTAAAAAAATAGCTTCCAATACCCTACTCAATAAATTGGATGCAGTCTATCACAGTGCCATCCGTTTTGTCACCAAAGCCCCATATACTATCCACCACTGCAACCTGTACACTCTCGTTGGCTGGCCCTCGCTTCATACTCATTGCCAAACCCACTGGCTCCAGGTCATCTACAAGACCCTGCTAGGTAAAGTCTCCCCTTATCTCAGCTCGCTGGTCACCATAGCAGCACCCACCTGTAGCACGCGCTCCAGCAGGTATATCTCTCTTGTCACCCCCAAAACCAATTCTTCCTTTGGCCGCCTCTCTTTCCAGTTCTCTGCTGCCAATGACTGGAACGAACTACAAAAATCTCTGAAACTGGAAACACTTATCTCCCTCACTAGCTTTAAGCACCAGCTGTCAGAGCAGCTCACAAATTACTGCACCTGTACATAGCCCACCTATAATTTAGCCCAAACAACTACCTCTTTCCCTACTGTTTTTATTTATTTATTTTGCTCCTTTGCACCCCATTATTTCTACCTCCACTTTGCACATTCTTCCACTGCAAATCTACCACTCCAGTGTTTTACTTGCTATATTGTATTTACTTTGCCACCATGGCCTTTTTTTGCCTTTACCTCCCTTCTCTCACCTCATTTGCTCACATCGTATATAGACTTATTGTTCTACTGTATTATTGACTGTATGTTTGTTTTACTCCATGTGTAACTCTGTGTAGTTGTATGTGTCGAACTGCTTTGCTTTATCTTGGCCAGGTCGCAATTGTAAATCAGAACTTGTTCTCAACTTGCCTGCTTGGTTAAATAAAGGTGAAATTAAAAATAAAATAAACAATTAGAGAGAGAGAGACCACAGGTGATGATTTAGAGAGACAGAGAGACAGACCACAGGTGATGATTTAGAGAGACAGACCACAGGTGATGATTTAGAGAGACAGAGAGACAGACCACATGTGATGATTTAGAGAGACAGAGAGACAGACCACAGGTGATGATTTAGAAACAGAGAGAGACAGACCACAGGTGATGATTTAGAGAGACAGAGAGACAGACCACAGGTGATGATTTAAAGAGAGACAGACCACAGGTGATGATTTAGAGAGACAGAGAGAGACAGACCACAGGTGGTGATTTAGAAACAGAGAGAGACAGACCACAGGTGATGATTTAGAGAGACAGAGAGAGACAGACCACAGGTGATGATTTAGAAACAGAGAGAGACAGACCACAGGTGATGATTTAGAAACAGAGAGACAGACCACAGGTGATGATTTAGAAACAGAGAGAGACAGACCACAGGTGATGATTTAGAAACAGAGAGAGACAGACCACAGGTGATGATTTAGAAACAGAGAGAGACAGACCACAGGTGGTGATTTAGAAACAGAGAGAGACAGACCACAGGTGATGATTTAGAAACAGAGAGAGACAGACCACAGGTGGTGATTTAGAGAGACAGAGAGACAGACCACAGGTGGTGATTTAGAGAGACAGAGACAGACCACAGGTGATGATTTAGAGAGACAGAGAGACAGACCACAGGTGATGATTTAGAGAGACAGAGAGAGACAGACCACAGGTGATGATTTAGAGAGACAGAGAGACAGACCACAGGTGATGATTTAGAGAGACAGAGAGACAGACCACAGGTGATGATTTAGAGAGACAGAGAGACAGACCACAGGTGATGATTTAGAGAGACAGAGAGACAGACCACAGGTGGTGATTTAGAGAGACAGAGACAGACCACAGGTGATGATTTAGAGAGACAGAGAGACAGACCACAGGTGATGATTTAGAGAGACAGAGAGAGACAGACCACAGGTGATGATTTAGAAACAGAGAGACAGACCACAGGTGATGATTTAGAGAGACAGACCACAGGTGATGATTTAGAAACAGAGAGAGACAGACCACAGGTGGTGATTTAGAAACAGAGAGAGACAGACCACAGGTGATGATTTAGAAACAGAGAGAGACAGACCACAGGTGATGATTTAGAAACAGAGAGAGACAGACCACAGGTGATGATTTAGAAACAGAGAGAGACAGACCACAGGTGATGATTTAGAAACAGAGAGAGACAGACCACAGGTGATGATTTAGAAACAGAGAGAGACAGACCACAGGTGATGATTTAGAAACAGAGAGAGACAGACCACAGGTGATGATTTAGAGAGACAGAGAGACAGACCACAGGTGATGATTTAGAGAGACAGAGAGACAGACCACAGGTGATGATTTAGAGAGACAGAGAGACAGACCACAGGTGATGATTTAGAAACAGAGAGAGACAGACCACAGGTGATGATTTAGAAACAGAGAGACAGACCACAGGTGATGATTTAGACGTTTTTTCACACTTTTCTCCCTGTTCCCCTCATCTTAACATTTAGACTCCACCTCAACCCCATTTAGACTCCACCTCAACCCCATTTAGACTCCACCTCAACCCCATTTAGACTCCACCTCAACTCCATTTAGACTCCACCTCAACCCCATTTAGACTCCACCTCAACCCCATTTAGACTCCACCTCAACCCCATTTAGACTCCACCTCAACCCCATTTAGACTCCACCTCAACCCCATTTAGACTCCACCTCAACTCCATTTAGACTCCACCTCAACCCCATTTAGGCTCCACCTCAACCCCATTTAGACTCCACCTCAACTCAATTTAGACTCCATCTCCACCCCATTTAGGCTCCACCTCAACCACATTTAGACTCCACCTCAACCCCATTTAGACTCTACCTCCACCCCATTTAGACTCCAACTCAATCACATTTAGGCTCCACCTCAACCCCATTTAGACTCCACCTCAACCCCATTTAGACTCCACCTCAACCCCATTTAGACTCCACCTCAACCCCATTTAGACCACCTCAACCCCATTTAGACTCCACCTCAACCCCATTTAGACTCCACCTCAACCCCATTTAGGCTCCACCTCAACCCCATTTAGACTCCAGCTCAACCCCATTTAGACTCCACCTCAACCCCATTTAGACTCCACCTCAACTCCATTTAGACTCCATCTCCACCCCATTTAGGCTCCACCTCAACCACATTTAGACTCCACCTCAACCCCATTTAGACTCTACCTCCACCCCATTTAGACTCCAACTCAATCACATTTAGGCTCCACCTCAACCCCATTTAGGCTCCACCTCAACCCCATTTAGACTCCAACTCAACCCCATTTAGACCACCTCAACCCCATTTAGACTCCACCTCAACCCCATTTAGACTCCACCTCAACTCCATTTAGACTCCACCTCAACCCCATTTAGACTCCACCTCAACCCCATTTAGACTCCACCTCAACCCCATTTAGACTCCACCTCAACTCCATTTAGACTCCACCTCAACCCCATTTAGGCTCCACCTCAACCCCATTTAGACTCCACCTCAACTCCATTTAGACTCCACCTCAATCACATTTAGGCTCCACCTCAACTCCATTTTGACTCCACCTCAACCCCATTTAGACTCCACCTCAACCCCATTTAGACCACCTCAACCCCATTTAGACTCCACCTCAACCCCATTTAGACTCCAACTCAACCCCATTTAGACTCCACCTCAACCCCATTTAGACTCCAACTCAACCCCATTTAGTCTCCAACTCAACTCGAAGTTGGTTCTGAGCACTGTCGACATTTTAATCACAATGCAACTGCAGGTGGTAAATTGGTGGCAGATGAAATATAAGCAGACTGTGCCATGAAGTGATAGGGAGACATAAAGGCAGGGGAACATGTTTCTGGTAATCCCTTTAATGAATGGAACCCACTGGTAAGGGAGGCCCTACCATTGTCACCAGACTACCACCCACCCACAAACACATGGCTAATACCCAGTGCCATGGCTTACTATAATCAGTTAAGTGAATTAGTCAGTCAGTCTCTCTCTCTCTCTCTCTCTCTGTCTCTCTCTCTCTCTCTCTCCCTCTCCCTCTCTCTCTGTCTCTCTCTCTCTCTCTCTCTCTCTCTCTCTCTCTCTCTCTGAGAATGAGGTATAGATAAAACCAGATGGAAGAGGAGGGAACTAGAAGCTTTCCAGTGTTGTAACGATGTGTAAATAGTTAATGTACAAAAGGGAAAATAAATAAACATAAGTATAGGTTGTATTTACAATGGTGTTTGTTCTTCACTGGTTGCCCTTTTCTTGCGGCAACTGGTTTTTGAATACCATTTAGTCTTACTGAGATTTACTGTCAGGGCCCAGGTCTGTCAGGGCCCAGGTCTGTCAGGGCCCAGGTCTGTCAGGGCCCAGGTCTGTCAGGGCCCAGGTCTATCAGGTCTGTCAGGGCCCAGGTCTGTCAGGGCCCAGGTCTGGAAGGGGCCAGGTCTGGCAGGGCCCAGGTCTGTCAGGGCCCAGGTCTGGCAGGGCCCAGGTCTGTCAGGGCACAGGTCTGGCAGGGCCCAGGTCTGACAGGACCCAGGTCTGTCAGGGCCCAGTTCTGGCAGGGCCCAGGTCTGTCAGGGCCCAGGTCTGGCAGGGCCCAGGTCTGTCAGGGCCCAGGTCTGTCAGGGCCCAGGTCTGGCAGGGCCCAGGTCTGTCAGGGCCCAGGTCTGGCAGGGCCCAGGTCTGGCAGGGCCCAGGTCTGGCAGAAAATGTGCTGAATATCTATGTGCTGCTGTAGGCCCTCCTTGGTTGGGGACAGAAGCACCAGATCATCAGCAAACAGTAGACATTTGACTTCAGATTTTATTAGTGTGAGGCCAGGTGCTGCAGACTGTTCTAGTGCCATCGCCAATTCTACTTATATACTTATACTTATACAATACTTTATTTTGAAGAGGGTGGGCCTCAGGCTGCAACCCTGTGTCACCCCACGGCACTGTGGAAAACAAAATGTGTTTTTTGCCAATTTTAACTGCACACGTGTTGATTGATTCAATTTATAATTTTGTATGTTTTTCACCCAACACCACTTTCCATCATTTTGAAAAGTAGACCCTCATGCCAAATTGAGTCAAAATATTTTTTTAAATCAGCTAAGCATAGGAAAACTTTGCCTTTGTTTTGGTTTGTTTGTTTGTTTGTCAATTAGGGTGTGCAGGGTGAATACGTGGTCTGTTGTATGCTAATTTGGTAAAAAGGACAATTTGACAATTTGCCCGGTACATTGATTTCACTGAGGAAATATACGAGTCTGCTGTTAACCTCTCTGCGCACCGAACCTGTTAGCGGGATGAAATGTGACAACATACCGTGATCGCTACATACAGTGGGGCAAAAAAGTATTTAGTCAGCCACCAATTGTGCAAGTTCTCCCACTTAAAAAGATGAGAGAGGCCTGTAATTTTCATCATAGGTACACTTCAACTATGACAGACAAAATGAGAAAAAAAAATCCAGACTATCACATACACGATCAAGCATTTCACATGTTATCCAGAGCCTGACTGTTAGCACTTGGTGGTCTATAGCAGCTTCCTACCAGAATGGGCTTTAAGTGAGGCAGATGAACCTGTAGCCATATTACTTCAACAGTATTTAACATGAGATCCTCTCTAGTCTTTACGGGAATGTGGTTCTGAGTATAAACAGCAACACCTCCACCACTGGATTTGATGCATTTCTGTAGATGTTATAACCATTGCTACCACTATCATCAAAGGTATTATCTAAGGTATCTAAGTGAGTTTCAGAGATAGTAACATGTCATCTGATAGTCAGAATATGAATGTCATCAGTTACTAGCAAGTTATTCATTTCTAACCCTAAAAAGAAATCCCGCTATGCTCTTCGACGAACCATCAAACAGGCAAAGTGTCAATACAGGACTAAGATTGAGTCGTACTACACCGGCTCTGACACTCGTCAGATGTGCAAACCATTACAGACTACAAAGGGAAGCACAATCGAGAGCTGCTCGGTCACACGAGCTTACCAAAGCTAAACTTCTTCTATGCCTGCTTCGAGGCAAACAACACTGAAATATGAAATATGCATGAGAGCACCAGCTGTACTGGAGGATTGTGTGATCACGCTCTCCGCAGCCGTTGTGAGTCAGACCTTTAGAAAGGTCAACATTCACAAGGCTGCCGGGCCAGACGGATTACCAGGACATGTACTGCGAGCATGCGCTGACCAACTAGCAAGTGTCTTCACTGACATTTTCAACCTCTCCCTGTCCGAGTCATAATACCAGCATGTTTTAAGCACCACCTTAAAAAGGAAAACTGAGAATTTATTGACTACAGCTCAGCGTTCAACACCATAATGGTTTGATTTTTATAGTAATTTATTTGAATTTGGCGCTCTGCATTTTCCCTGGTTTATGGCCAGGTGCTAGCGTCCCACATATCCCAGAGAGGTTAAACAGCTTCTATTACCATCACACTGTTGAACAGCTTCTATTACCATCAGACTGTTGAACAGCTTCTATCACCATCAGACTGTTGAACACCTTCTGTCACCATCAGACTGTAGAACAGCTTCTATTACCATCAGACTGTAGAACAGCTTCTATTACCATCAGACTGTTAAACAGCTTCTTTTACCAGTTTCTATTACCATCAGACTGTAGAACAGCTTCTGTCACCATCAGACTGTTGAACAGCTTCTATCACCATCAGACTGTTGAACAGTTACTATTACCAGTCCATCAGACTGTTAAAAAGGAAAACCTATGTGAGAATTTATTGACTACAGCTCAGCGTTTAACACCATATTGCCCACAAAACTCATCACTATGCTAACCTGTTTGGGCTAGGGAGCAGCATTTTCACGTTTGGATGAACATTAATTATGGCTGCAGGGGCAGTATTGAGAAGCTTGGATGAATAAGGTCCCCAGAGGTGCCCAGAGTAAACTGCCTGCTACTCAGTCCCAGTTGCTAATATATGCATATTATTAGTATATTTGGATAGAAAACACTCTGAAGTTTCTAAAACTGTTTGAATGATGTCTGTGAGTATAACAGAACTCATATGGCAGGCAAAAACCTGAGAAAATATCCAACCAGGAAGTGGGAAATCTGAGGTTTGTAGTTTTTCAACTCTATTGAATAGACAGTGTCTATGGGGTTAAATTGCACTTCCTAAGGATTCCACTAGATGTCACCAGTCGTTAGAACCTTGTTTGATGTTTCTAAAGTGCAGGAGGCGGAATGGGAACCGAATGAGTCAGTGGTCTGGCAGAGTGGCGTGAGCTGACCACGAGCATTCACGTGAGAGTTAGCTTGAGTTCCTCAAAAAGGAGGTATTTGGACATAAAGATTCACTTTATCGAAACAATTCAAACATTCATTGTGGAACTGGGATTCCTGGGAGTGCATTCTGATGAAGATCATCAAAGGTTAGTGATTCATTTTATCTATATTTGTGCTTTTTGGGACTCCTATCTTTGGCTGGAAAAAAGGCTGTGTGTTTTTTTGTGACATGGCGTGCTTTAGCTGTAAAGCATTTTTTTTTTATCGAACATGACTTTTCTGGGATGTTTGTTTTCATTGCTTTACTTGGAAGCTTAGCAGAAGTAGATATGCTCATGTTATTTATGTTAGTGCAGGGTGAGCTGCTCACAGTGGACTTCCTAGTGCACATCACCTCAGTGCTGACAGTATCACTCTGGTTCATAGACACATGATTACTGCAGACAACAGATCAGCAGAGACACTCAGGGCAGTTAGAGGGACATACATTAGGTTACTTAGTACATAGTGTTTCTTCCAGGTATAATGCATATTTTCCTTATAATGCTGTGAAAGGATCCAGGAACCCAACTTTTTATAAAACGTGTTTTGTTTTCCCAAAAGAATTTGTCAACAAGTGTCAAGTGTGTAAAATGTTTCGCATGGATTTGCATGGAGATGGAATTATGCACTGGTGTGCATCACAGGTAAAATCCCCTGCTTGTGCGACTCAGCTGTCAAAAACAGGATGGCATCCCTTCATATAGTCAGGGAGGGAATACAGAGAAATCAGTTAAGGAGGAGGGTTCCTAACCACCCGGCTCAGACAGGGATCAGACAGGGTTAAAGGAAAGAAGGAAGAGAGACGATGGTTTTGAGGTTGTATAAATAGGTTGGCTATTCAAAGTAAACCTGCTACATGATAGGGTACCTGATTCTGTCAACACCAGACTAATCTCTCTCTCTCTCTCTCTCTTCCCCCATCTCTCTCACCTTCCCTAGCTCTCTCTCTCTCTGTCTCTCTCTCTCTGTCTCTCTTTCTCTCTTTCCCCTCATCTCTCTCACTTTCCCTAGCTCTCCCTCTCTTTCTCTCTGCCTGTGAGATCAAAGTTCGTGGCAGAAGGAAACTCTCGTCTTGTCCTTCCTTTCAGCCAGCCAATCCTCTCGCTGCCAATGCTCACTAATCCTCATGTTAGAGAGAGAGAGAGAGAGAGAGAGAGAGAGAGAGAGAGAGAGAGAGAGAGAGAGAGAGACAGAAAGAGACAGAGAGAGAGAGAGCGATAGAGAGAGAAAGAGAGAGAGAGAGACATGTTCGTGTTAGAGAGAGAGAGAGAGGGCGAGACAGAGATAGAGAGACAGAGAGAGACAGAGAGAGACAGAGAGAGACAGAGAGAGACAGAGAGAGACAGAGAGAGACAGAGAGAGAGAGAGAGAGACAGAGAGAGAGAGAGATAGACAGAGAGAGACAGAGAGAGACAGAGAGAGAGAGAGATAGATAGAGAAAGAGAGAGGGAGAGAGAGAGACATGTTCATGTTAGAGAGATAGAGAGAGAGAGAGAGAGAGAGAGAGAGAGAGAGCGAGCGAGACAGAGATAGAGAGACAGAGAGAGACAGAGAGAGACAGAGAGAGACAGAGAGAGACAGAGAGAGACAGAGAGAGACAGAGAGAGAGAGAGATAGATAGAGAAAGAGAGAGGGAGAGAGAGAGACATGTTCATGTTAGAGAGATAGAGAGAGAGAGAGAGAGAGAGAGAGAGCGAGCGAGACAGAGATAGAGAGACAGAGAGAGACAGAGAGAAAGAGAGACATGTTCATGTTAGAGAGAGAGAGAGAGAGAGAGAGAGAAGCGTTAGAGATATTCCATTTCTCTGTCTGCATAAAAAAGGTAAAAGAAACCCGTACAGAGCAGGATGAATAATGGATCGGCCTCCTGTTGTTCACCTCTCCTGGTGAAACATTTCAGACAGATAATGATGTCTGATGTGAGGAGAGCTCGTTCAACACCGGTCCCCCTCTTTACACAAGTCAATCAAATCATGCATTTTACAGTAACTGTAGAAAGAAGGGAGGCGACATGTACGCCAATACACACAGCAACCAGAGACACACACACATCTACATGTCTAGAGATGATC
>NC_048582.1:71667560-71700060 GCF_013265735.2 Oncorhynchus mykiss
CCGCCCGTCTGCCCAGCGCCGCCAGTGCCGCCCGTCTGCCCAGCACCGCCAGCGCCGCCCGTCTGCCCAGCGCCGCCAGTGCCGCCCGTCTGGCCAGCGCCGCCAGTGCCGCCCGTCTGCCAGGAGCCGCCAGTGCCGCCCGTCTGCCAGGAGCCGCCAGTGCCGCCCGTCAGCCAGGGGCCGCCAGTGCCACCCGTCAGCCAGGGGCCGCCAGTGCCGCCGGTCAGCCAGGGGCCGCCAGTGCCGCCGGTCAGCCAGGGGCCGCCAGTGCCGCCAGTCAGCCAGGGGCCGCCAGTGCCGCCAGTAAGCCAGGGGCCGCCAGTGCCGC
The DNA here is from genome assembly GCF_013265735.2 of Oncorhynchus mykiss. Taxonomy (NCBI): domain Eukaryota; kingdom Metazoa; phylum Chordata; class Actinopteri; order Salmoniformes; family Salmonidae; genus Oncorhynchus; species Oncorhynchus mykiss. Next base: position 71,667,889 of record NC_048582.1, read on the forward strand.
CAGTAAGCCAGGGGCCGCCAGTGCCGCCGGTCAGCCAGGGGCCGCCAGTGCCGCCGGTCAGCCAGGGGCCGCCAGTGCCGCCAGTCAGCCAGGGGCCGTCAGTGCCGCCAGTCAGCCAGGGGCCGCCAGTGCCGCCAGTAAGCCAGGGGCCGCCAGTGCCGCCAGTAAGCCAGGGGCCGCCAGTGCCGCCAGTCAGCCAGGGGCCGCCAGTAAGCCAGGGGCCGCCAGTGCCGTCAGTCAGCCAGGGGCCGCCCGAGCAGCTGCCCCTCTGTCCAGAGCAGCTGTCGCCCCTCTGTCCCGAGCTGCTATCGCCCCTCTGTCCCGAGCAGCTGTCCCTCTGTCCCGAGCAGCTGTCCCTCTGTCCCGAGCAGCTGCCGCCCCTCTGTCCCGAGCAGCTATCGCCCCTCTGTCCCGAGCTGCTATCGCCCCTCTGTCCCGAGCAGCTGCCCCTCTGTCCCGAGCAGTTGTCCCTCTGTCCCGAGCAGCTGCTTCACCTCTGTCCCGAGCTGCCCCTCTGTCCCGAGCAGCCCCTCTGTCCAGTGGGGTCATTGAGAGGGGTGGCCATGGTGAGTAAGCCAGGGAGGCGGACAATAAGGCGGACTAAGACAATGGTGAAGTGGGGTCCGCGTCCCGCGCCAGAGCCGCCACCGCGGACAGACGCCCACCCAGACCCTCCCCTATAGGTCAAGGTTTTGCGGCCGGAGTCCGCACCTTTGGGGGGGGGTACTGTCACGTTCTGACCTCTATTTCTGTTTTGTATTTATTTAGTATGGTCAGGGCGTGAGTTGGGTGGGCAGTCTATGTTTGTTTTTCTGTGTTTTGGGGCATTTCTATGTTTTCGGCCTAGTATGGTTCTCAATCAGAGGCAGGTGTCATTAGTTGTCTCTGATTGAGAATCATACTTAGGTAGCCTGGGTTTCACTGTGTGTTTGTGGGTGATTGTTCCTGTCACTGTGTTTGTCGTCACAGGATAGGACTGTTTTGCGTTCTCACTTTTCTTGTTTTCGTTAGTTTGTTCATGTGTAGTGATTTATTAAAATATGAATAACCACCACGCTGCGCTTTGGTCCGCTTCTCTTCCTCCTACAGACGAACGCCCTTACATATATATATATATCTCCTCTCTCTATATGTATCTCCTCTCTATATATATCCTCTCTATATATACCTCCTCTCTATATATACCTCCTCTCTATATATATATATCATTTCTAAATATCTATATCTCCTCTCTATATATATCTCCTCTCTATATATATCTCCTCTCTATATATATATCCTCTCTATATAAACCTCCTCTCTCTATATATATATCCTCTCTATATATACCTCCTCTCTCTCTATATATATATCCTCTCTATATATATATGTCCTCTATATATATATATATATATATATCTCCTCTCTATATATCTCCTCTATATATATATATATATATCTCCTCTCTATATATATATACAGTGCCTTGCGAAAGTATTCAGCCCCCTTGAACTTTGCGACCTTTTGCCATATTTCAGGCTTCAAACATAAAGATATAAAACTGTATTTTTTTGTAAAGAATCAACAACAAGTGGGACACAATCATGAAGTGGAACGACATTTATTGGATATTTCAAACTTTTTTAACAAATGAAAAACTGAAAAATTGGGCGTGCAAAATTATTCAGCCCCCTTAAGTTAATACTTTGTAGCGCCACCTTTTGCTGCGATTACAGCTGTAAGTCGCTTGGGGTATGTCTATCAGTTTTGCACATCGAGAGACTGACATTTTTTCCCATTCCTCCTTGCAAATCAGCTCGAGCTCAGTGAGGTTGGATGGAGAGCATTTGTGAACAGCAGTTTTCAGTTCTTTCCACAGATTCTCGATTGGATTCAGGTCTGGACTTTGACTTGGCCATTCTAACACCTGGATATGTTTATTTTTGAACCATTCCATTGTAGATTTTGCTTTATGTTTTGGATCATTGTCTTGTTGGAAGACAAATCTCCGTCCCAGTCTCAGGTCTTTTGCAGACTCCATCAGGTTTTCTTCCAGAATGGTCCTGTATTTGGCTCCATCCATCTTCCCATCAATTTTAACCATCTTCCCTGTCCCTGCTGAAGAAAAGCAGGCCCAAACCATGATGCTGCCACCACCATGTTTGACAGTGGGGATGGTGTGTTCAAGTGTTGGTTTTACGCCAAACATAACGTTTTGCATTGTTGCCAAAAAGTTCAATTTTGGTTTCATCTGACAAGATCACCTTCTTCCACATGTTTGGTGTGTCTCCCAGGTGGCTTGTGGCAAACTTTAAACAACACTTTTTATGGATATCTAACAAATGGCTTTCTTCTTGCCACTCTTCCATAAAGGCCAGATTTGTGCAATATACGACTGATTGTTGTCCTATGGACAGAGTCTCCCACCTCAGCTGTAGATCTCTGCAGGTCATCCAGAGTGATCATGGGCCTCTTGGCTGCATCTCTGATCAGTCTTCTCCTTGTATGAGCTGAAAGTTTAGAGGGACGGCCAGGTCTTGGTAGATTTTCAGTGGTCTGATACTCCTTCCATTTCAATATTATCGTTTGCACAGTGCTCCTTGGGATGTTTAAAGCTTGGGAAATCTTTTTGTATCCAAATCCGGCTTTAAACTTCTTCACAACAGTATCTCGGACCTGCCTGGTGTGTTCCTTGTTCTTCATGATGCTCTCTGTGCTTTTAACGGACCTCTGAGACTATCACAGTGCAGGTGCATTTATACGGAGACTTGATTACACACAGGTGGATTGTATTTATCATCATTAGTCATTTAGGTCAACATTGGATCATTCAGAGATCCTCACTGAACTTCTGGAGAGAGTTTGCTGCACTGAAAGTAAAGGGGCTGAATAATTTTGCACGCCCAATTTTTCAGTTTTTGATTTGTTAAAAAAGTTTGAAATATCCAATAAATGTCGTTCCACTTCATGATTGTGTCCCACTTGTTGTTGATTCTTCACAAAAAAATACAGTTTTATATCTTTATGTTTGAAGCCTGAAATGTGGCAAAAGGTCGCAAAGTTCAAGGGGGCCGAATACTTTCGCAAGGCACTGTATCTCCTCTCTATATATATATCTCCTCTCTATATATATATATCCTCTATATATATATATATCCTCTCTATATATATATATATATCTCCTCTCTATATATATATATATCCTCTCTATATATATATCTCCTCTCTATATATATATCTCCTCTCTATATATATATCTCCTCTCTATATATATCTCCTCTCTATATATATATCTCCTCTCTATATATATATCTCCTCTCTATATATATATCTCCTCTCTATATCTATATCTCCTCTCTATATATATATCTCCTCTCTATATATATATCTCCTCTCTATATATATATCTCCTCTCTATATATATATCTCCTCTCTATATATATATCTCCTCTCTATATATATATCTCCTCTCTATATATATATCTCCTCTCTCTATATATATATATATATATCTCCTCTCTATATATATACCTCCTCTCTATATCTATATCTCCTCTCTATATATATCTCCTCTCTATATATATATCTCCTCTCTATATATATATCTCCTCTATATATATATATCTCCTCTCTCTATATATATATCTCCTCTCTATATATATATCTCCTCTCTCTATATATATATCTCCTCTCTATATATATAACCTCTCTAATTAAATTGTCAGGACCTGAGACCTGCTCATGAAGGAGGAGAGGCGAGACTAGAGAGAACGGAGAGAGGAGGACAGAGGAGAGAGGGGAGAGGGGAGGACAGAGGGGAGAGTGGAGAGAGAGAGGGGAGAGGGGAGAGGGGAGAGAGAGAGGGGAGAGGGGATGAGAGAGAAGAGAGAGAACGGAGAGAGGAGGAGAGAGGGGGGAGGGGAGAGAGAGAGGGGAGAGGGGAGGAGAGAGAGGAGGAGCGAGGGGAGAGAGGGGAGGGGGTGAGGTGTCTGATAAACAGCCCGATTAAAGCATCTGACCAATTACAGGCCCTCTCTTGTGCAGACAGATTTCACACCAAATTACAGCGGGTCAAACTATTACAGAGGACACCCGTCCACTCATTAACTCAGAACACCAGAGGAGGAGGAAGGTCACTCACACACACACACACACACACACACACACACACACACACACACACACACACACACACACACACACACACACACACACACACACACACACACACACACACACACACACACACACACACACACACACACACACACACACACACACACACACACACACACACACACAAATGCACATGGATCACTGCCTTGTAGATTCCTCAGGTGCCCAATACTCAAAAGTGACGTCCTTCATCCACCACTGAATCAACAACCCTAACAAACAGTAAGGAGGAGGAGGAGAAGAGGAGGAGGAGGAAGATTAGAATGAGGAAAATGAGGAAGAGGAGCCAAGGGAGGAAGAGGTGGAGGAGAATAGAGAATGAGGAGGAGAGAGAAGGTGGAGGAAGAGGAGGTCGAGTAGAATGAGGAAGAGGAGGAAGAGGAGGAGGAAGAGGAAGCGGGGGAGGAAGAGGTGAATAAGGAGGGGGATGTGGAAGAGAAAGATGAGCAAGAGGAGGAGGAGGACAATGGGAGGAGAAAGAAAGAAAGAGAAAGAGCGAGATGATCTGTACTGACCCGATGGTGCTTCCCTGGGCTGCTTCGATGCTCCAGACACAGTGCAGGTTATGTTCATAAGGAGCTGGGTAACCTGGAGACAATATACGACCTGTAGTCTCATCCCTGATGGTTCCCCCACACTCCGCTAGAGAGAGAGAGAGAGAGAGAGAGAGAGAGAGTTTGATTTGTTGTCTTTCTTTAATGAAACATTCTCATTTAATTAAAACCTCACCCCCCCCCCCCCCCTTAAAATAAAACACCAAAACATATCCTGCATACTCACCTTTCCAGACTCACCTTTCCCTCTACAACACGATACAAAACAACACCACACCAAAACATCTTCCCCGAACACACCACATCTCCTGAAACATCTCCACACTGTTTATCATTTTATACAACTCAAATTCAACCCTAAGGCGCGCAGAGACCATCCCATTACACAATAGAGAGGGGTCTGTTATCCACCTTTGACCCTGTACCTCCTTGTTAGCCAAATAGACAACTTCACCTGAGCAAATAGAAAATTCAACAAAACACATTAGACCGTATTTGAATAACTGTACCACATTATAAACATCCCGACAGTAAATAAACAAAACACCCCCAACCTCTCACACAAACATACCAACAGTAAAACCCACCCCCAACCTCTCACACAGACATACCAACAGTAAAACCCACCCCCAACCTCTCACACAGACATACCAACAGTAAAACCCACCCCCAACCTCTCACACAGACATACCAACAGTAAAACCCACCCCCAACCTCTCACACAGACATCCCAACAGTAAAACCCACCCCCAACCTCTCACACAGACATACCAACAGTAAAACCCACCCCCAACCTCTCACACAGACATTCCAACAGAGACATTAATGGCATTAACCTGGCGCACACAGAAAACACATGAATCACAGTTTCTCTCATACACACAGAAAGGACCTTCCTGCCCGACTCCCACGTCAACCAACCAGCTGTTAGTGGCCAGGGTTCCACTGGAGGTCCCCTGACCTCTGGTACTGGGGGTTTGTAGAGCCCCCTCCATCTAAAACCCACCATACTCTCCGCCCCACATACCCCCTGCCACTGATGTGCCTTCATTCCTGTAAGGGAATACATGTTAGGCTCCTAATGTTCCTCACCTTAATGCAGAGGTTGTAGAGTGCTTTACCTCCCACATCCTCAAACTCCCCCAGGCTCAGAGTGTTAAAATCTATCAAGTCCTGCAGACCCCCTTCCCAGTCTCCAGTCTCTGCCGTTACCTGCAGTGGCGTAAACATTGGTGGCCCCTCCCCCTTTGGTCGCTCAAACACCCCCCTTACCGGCTCAGACAGTGCCTCCTGGACCTCCTCCAGGAATGTCTCCAGCAGCCTAAGAGACGTTATTCCTGTTTGTTGTGCCAAGACTTCCGGGGTTTTTCACCCTTCCTGTCCCGGCAGTCTCAGGTCACACAGCCTTAGTAAACCTGCTGCCATCAGTTGACATCAGCATGGTACAGCAGTCTCTGCACTGCCTTTAGCCTGAAAGCAGCCACCCTGCTCTCCAGTTCCAACAGGGCCTGTCCTCCTTCGTGGATGGTCATGTACAACACTGCCGCCTTCAGCCAGTGATGGCCCGACCAGAAAAAGTCCACCAGCTTGCATTGTAGGTCTGCGAGCAGACCGGTGGGGGGGTTGAGGATAGACAGTTTATGCCACAGGGAAGATGCCACCAGGTGGTTGAATGTCAGCACCTTCCCTCTATATGCCAATTGGAACAGGAGCCACCTCCACCTAGCCAGTCTTGACACCACTGCCTGTGACAGCCCCTCTCAGTTCTTCCGGACCCACCTCTCCGAGCCCAGGTAAACCCCCAACATTTTAAGCCCTTCACAACCCCACTGCGTTCCCCGTCGAAGCAGAGGAGGGGCCCAATCCCTATCCCTATCCCTATCTAGACCAATCCTTCCATGCTTTGCTCTTGCTCCAGTTTACTTTAGCTGACGAAGCTCCTCGTACACCTTCAGACTAGTCTCTAGTGCCTGCATATCCTGACCATCACAGAAACGTCATCTGCATACACCGACACTGCTATGCCTGTCCAGCACACTCTCTGCAGTCTCCTGGGTAGCAGGCCCAGAAAAGGCTCAATGGCTAGTGTATATAACTGCCCTGAAAGAGGGCATCCTAGTCTGATGCCCCGTCTCACCGAGACTGGCCGACTGAGCCCCCTCCCACCTTGACCATACATGATGCCCCAGCATACAACAGCTTCACATAGGTCAAAAAACTCTTCCCAAACCCAAACATCACTTTAAACAGATACTCATGGTCCACTCTATCAAAAGCCTTCTCTTGATCTAAAGAGACCAGTCCAAAGTTCACATTAGAACCTCTCGACACGTCCAAAATGTCCCTGATTAAGGACAAGTTGTCTGTGATTCTCTGTCCCGGTACACAATATGTCTGGTCCTTATGTACTATCGAGTCCAGATGTGACTTCAGTCTGTTAGAGAGGACTTTGGCAAATATGTTGTCGTCCTCACAGAGTAATGCTACAGGACTCCAGTTCTTAAGTTCACACAGTCCCCTTTTTTGGACAGGAGAATCAGAGCCGCCCAGAAACTAAGTAACTTCTCACCCTTTTTCCTTTTCCGCTTGACACCCTCATCCTCCTCTCTTCCCCTTCCCCACTATACTCTCCTCATCCACTAGCATAACATGACTAGGCCCAGCCTCAGATAACCCCCCATCTCTATGCCTGACTAGGCCCAGCATCAGATACCCCACCATCTCTATGCCTGACTAGGCCCAGCCTCAGATACCCCACCATCTCTATGCCTGACTAGGCCCAGCCTCAGATACCCCACCATCTCTTGCCTGACTAGGCCCAGCCTCAGATACCCCACCATCTCTATGTCTGACTAGGCCCAGCCTCAGATACCTCACCATCTCTATGTCTGACTAGGCCCAGCATCAGATACCCCACCATCTCTATGCCTGACTAGGCCCAGCCTCAGATACCCCACCATCTCTATGCCTGACTAGGCCCAGCCTCAGATACCCCACCATCTCTTGCCTGACTAGGCCCAGCCTCAGATACCCCACCATCTCTATGTCTGACTAGGCCCAGCCTCAGATACCTCACCATCTCTATGTCTGACTAGGCCCAGCATCAGATACCCCACCATCTCTATGCCTGACTAGGCCCAGCCTCAGATACCCCACCATCTCTTGCCTGACTAGGCCCAGCCTCAGATACCCCACCATCTCTTGCCTGACTAGGCCCAGCCTCAGATACCCCACCATCTCTATGCATGACTAGGCCCAGCCTCAGATACCCCACCATCTCTATGCCTGACTAGGCCCAGCATCAGATACCCCACCATCTCTATGCCTGACTAGGCACAGCCTCAGATACCCCACCATCTCTTGCCTGACTAGGCCCAGCCTCAGATACCCCACCATCTCTTGCCTAACTAGGCCCAGCATCAGATACCCCACCATCTCTATGCCTGACTAGGCACAGCCTCAGATACCCCACCATCTCTTGCCTGACTAGGCCCAGCATCAGATACCACACCATCTCTATGCCTGACTAGGCCCAGCATCAGATACCCCACCATCTCTTGCCTGACTAGGCCCAGCCTAAGATACCTTACCATATCTTGCCTGACTAGGCCCAGCCTCAGATACCCCACCATCTCTATGCCTGACTAGGCCCAGCATCAGATACCCCACCATCTCTTGCCTGACTAGGCCCAGCATCAGATACCCCACCATCTCTTGCCTGACTAGGCCCAGCCTAAGATACCCTACCATATCTTGCCTGACTAGGCCCAGCATCAGATACCCCACCATCTCTTGCCTGACTAGGCCCAGCATCAGATACCCCACCATCTCTATGCCTGACTAGGCCCAGCCTCAGATACCCCACCATCTCTTGTCTGACTAGGCCCAGCATAAGATAATCTCATGCCTGACTAGGCCCAGCATCAGATACCCATCATCTCTTGCCTGACTAGGGCCAGCATCAGATACCCCACCATCTCTTGCATGACTAGGCCCAGCATCAGATACCCCAACATCTCTTGCCTGACTAGGCCCAGCCTCTGCTGCCTGCGTCTCATTGCCCCCTGCACGTTGATCTCGATTTCCCCCAATTGGCGCGTGTACCCTCACCTTGTCAACAGCCTTTATGTGGGCACGCAAAGCACTTAGGCCCCAAATCCCCACACCCAAAACACCATAGACTATCTGTACTGGCAAACCCTGCCTAGAGCCCCTTCCCATGCCTCACTTTAAAATGCACATTTAGCTGTTTCTTTTTGTTATTCAGAAACATGGACACTTGCCTCCGGAACGAAACAACATGCTTAACGGCATCTGCCTGAAAACCTGCTGACAGTACACGAAATACACTAGCAAATCAGCTCTTTCCTGGTTTGATCATCCATAATAAACTGAGGTGAATTTCCGACTACCACCCTGGTCGAAGGGGTTGATAGAGGTGAAATTGGCACCAACACACCCAACAACAACCACAACAAATGTTCCACTAGTAATGAGCCTACCCACCAAAGTTGCTCTAGTCATGAACACAACCACAGCTCTGTTCACTCTGGAAGCAGAATGTATCAATTCAGCTCCTACCTGTTCACCGACCGCGAGCAGAACCTCCTCTACTTTAACCTGTTGAGTGTAGGGGGCAGTATTTTGATATTTGGATGAAAAACATACCCAAATGAAACTGCCTATTTCTCAGACCAATAAGCTAGAATATGCACATAATTGTCAGATTAGGATAGAAAACACTCTAAAGTTTCCAAAACAGTCAAAATATTGTCTGTGAGTATGACATAACTGATATTGCAGGTGAAAACCTGAGGAAAATCCAACCAGGAAGTGCCTCTTATTTTGAAACCTCCCTGTTCCATTGCATGCCTTCCTTCCATTTAAAGGGATATCAACCAGATTCCTTTCGCTATGGCTTCCACATGGTGTGAACAGTCTTTAGACATAGTTTCAGCCTTTTATTATGAAAAATGAGCGAGAACGATCACATCGCGTCAGTGTATGGCTGGGTTCCAGCAGCTTGGAGCAGACATTTTCTCTCTCTCTCTCTCCTATTGAAAAAGCTACGGTCCTGTTGAAATATTATCGATTATTTATTGAAAAAACAACCTAAGGGTTGATTATAAAAAAAACGTTTGACATGTTTCTACGAACTTTACGGATACTATTTGGAATTTACATAAACGCTTGGATAACTTTTGCCGTAAAGCTTTTATGTAATCTGACACGCCAGGTGGATTAACAACAAGCTAAACTGTGTTTTTACAAGCTAAACTGTGTGATTTCATGAAAATTAAATATTTTTTCATTTATTTTGAATGTGGCACTCTGCAATTCAGCGGATGTTGACGAAAATGATCCCGCTAACGGTATGGGTGCGCCAAGAAGTTAAAATCCATTCTCAGGAACACACCTGAATCCATACCGTAATGACAGCGTCTCCTCCGCACACCTCACATTCCAAACCGCAAGAAACTAAACTCTGTCCTCTTCTGTGGATAAATAAATAATCAGCTAAAAGAAATAGTGCATTAACCCTCCACCATAGAAAATACAAATTGAAAGAAAAGACAAAGGACAGAATCAATAAAAAAAGTTAGGAGAGATTCCCCCACACTAGTGATGGGTCGTTCGCGAACAAGACGGCTCTAAGAGCCGGCTCCTGTAGGTGAAAGTTGGGAGCCGGCTCTTGTAGGTGAAAGTTGGGAGCCGGCTCTTGTAGGTGAAAGTTGGGAGCCGGCTCTTGTAGGTGAACGTTGGGAGCCGGCTCCTGTAGGTGAACATTGGGAGCCGGCTCCTGTAGGTGAACGTTGGGAGCCGGCTCCTGTAGGTGAAAGATGGGAGCCGGCTCCTGTAGGTGAAAGTTGGGAGCCGGCTCCTGTAGGTGAAAGTTGGGAGCCGGCTCTTGTAGGTGAACGTTGGGAGCCGGCTCCTGTAGGTGAACGCTGGGAGCCGGCTCCTGTAGGTGAACGCTGGGAGCCGGCTCTTGTAGGTGAACGTTGGGAGCCGGCTCTAGTAGGTGAACGTTGGGAGCCGGCTCTAGTAGGTGAACGTTGGGAGCCGGCTCCTGTAGGTGAACGTTGGGAGCCGACTCTTGTAGGTGAACGTTGGGAGCCGGCTCTTGTAGGTGAACGTTGGGAGCCGGGTATTGTAGGTGAACGTTGGGAGCCGGCTCTTGTAAGTGAACGTTGGGAGCCGGCTCTTGTAGGTGAACGTTGGAAGCCGGCTCCTGTAGGTGAACGTTGGGACCAGCTCCTGTAGGTGAAAGTTGGGAGCCGGCTCTTGTAGGTGAACGTTGGGAGCCGGCTCCTGTAGGTGAACGCTGGGAGCCGGCTCCTGTAGGTGAACGCTGGGAGCCGGCTCTTGTAGGTGAAGGTTGGGAGCCGGCTCTAGTAGGTGAACGTTGGGAGCCGGCTCCAGTAGGTGAATGTTGGGAGCCGACTCCTGTAGGTGAACGTTGGGAGCCGGTTCTTGTAGGTGAACGTTGGGAGCCGGCTCCTGTAGGTGAACGTTGGGAGCCGGCTCCTGTAGGTGAAAGTTGGGAGCCGGCTCTTGTAGGTGAGCGTTGGGAGCCGGCTCCTGTAGGTGAACGCTGGGAGCCGGCTCCTGTAGGTGAACGCTGGGAGCCGGCTCTTGTAGGTGAACGTTGGGAGCCGGGTATTGTAGGGGAACGTTGGGAGCCGGCTCTTGTAGGTGAACGTTGGGAGCCGGCTCGCATATCAGAAGAGCCTAATCTATTTATAGAAATATTTAAAAAATTAAGATATGAGTTGTCAAAAGATTTAAATGAATAGAATTCACAAATTCAAAGAATGAAAAAAGAAATAAAATAATACAGGCCAAAATGTTCAAGTGCCACACATTCGTTCTGACTGTCTGCTCAGACTAACAGCCTCACCTGTTGTTCCTGTCAATCAGACACAGTGTCAACCAATGAACCAACGATGTGTGAGGGAGGGGCCAGGCCGGCTCACTCACAGTCACACACTTAGCATCCGATGAGAGACAGGAAGAACAGCTGTGAAAACAACAGCTGTGAAAATGAGTCGGAAGCACAGTAGCATTTGGATGCATTTTAATAATGTAGACAATGTTAGAGCACAGTGTAGAATTTGCTAAAACAAAATCTCATATAAAGCTGGTTGCACGCACAACCTACACCGGCATATGTGAACTGTGCACCCAACTGTGAAGCTAGCTGTAGCTGGGCTTCGAGAAACTAGTGGGTCTGCTAGTGGTAGTGGTGGAGCCAGAACCTCCACACGTGGAGATGTATCCACCCAGTCAAGTAGGCCTGCTAGTGATAGTAGTGGAGATGTATCCACTCAGTCAAGTAGGCCTGCTAGTGATAGTGGTGGAGCCAGGTATCCACTCAGGTAGGCCTGCTAGTGATAGTGGTGGAGCCAGGTATCCACTCAGTCAAGTAGGCCTGCTAGTGATAGTGGTGGAGCCAGCACCTCCACACATGGAGATGTATCCACCCAGTCAAGTAGGCCTACTCCGCGACCCACAGCATCGCAGTCTTCTATGGACCAGTTTATACCAAAGTCTAAGTCTGAAGCAAAACAAGGCCAAATGGATATTGCAATTGTCTAAAATGATTGCCACCGAATTCCTGACATTTTCGGTCGTGGAGGACAGAGGTTTTATAAATTATAGCAATAGTCTAAATCCAATTTACACAATTCCAAGCAGGAAACCCCTTTCAAAATCACTTATTCCACAACTGTACGAGAGCACACAGGCTTCAGTGCGGGAAAGAGTCCAAAAAGCTACTGTAGTTTGTCTTACCACTGACTGCTGAACATCAAGGGTAACCACTTCTTACACGTCAGTTACATGTCACTTCATTGAAGAGTTTTCGATGTCTGGCTGTCTTCTGGACTGCTTTGAGTTCAGCGACAGACACCTCAGAGAACTTGGCAGAGGAACTGTTGAGAGTGGCCAGAGAATGGCAAGTAGATGGAAAAGTGGTCTGTTGTGTTAGCGACAATGCAGCTAACATAACCGAAGCCATGAATATTTTTAAATGGACCCATCATCCATGTCTTGCCCACACAATCAACCTGATTGTAAGAGATGCTCTGAAGGTGATGAAGCCCACTGTGGACAAAGTGAAAGCAGCTGTGGAATACTTCCACGGGAGCACAGTAGGTCCTGAAAAACTGAAGTCTACACAACGCCAGATGGGAGATGCCTGAGCTGAGGCCTAAACAAGACTGCACTACAAGGTGGAATTCAACATTGTATATGTTGAAGCGGTTTCTTGAGCCAAAGGATGCCACCATCTCTACCCTGGCCATTGTCATGACAGGGATACTCTGCATAGTGGCCACATCCGTTCCCTCTGAGAGGGTGTTCTCAAAAAATGGGACAAATAATTACTGAGAGAAGAAACCGCATCAACCCCTCGAAAGTGAGGCAGATTGCATTTCTGAATGCAAATCTCCAATAAAATAAACAGATGGTCAGCCTTGCTGTGTGCTGCTGGTTATAACATGGCGACAAAGAAGAGAGAGAAAAGAGAGACCAGCTGAATGTTTTAACTGGGATGCTGCAAATTTTGCACATTGTTATTTATTTTTCTTTGATATTGTGCAATATTCTATTGTTATGTTGTTCAGATTGTATTCCTTAATGGTTACATTTATATGCACTTTGTTAATATACCTTAAAATAGTTATACTTTAAACGCGAATGTTTAATATCATTCTTTTTTCGTTACAAACCAATGCATTTTCAAATACCGTACATTGTGGTTATGATAGAGTATGATTTCAGTCAATAATTCAATTACAATTGTTTTAATAACAATCGTAGTCAAACTATCGCAAACTGTTTGACTATTTCTTTTTAAAGAGCCGTTTGGGAGCCAAAAGAGGCGTCTCTTTTTGGTGAGCTGAGCCGGAATGCCCATCACTACTCCACACCAAACACTCAAACTCCAAAAAACTCCCAGCATGCACTGCAAGAGAGAGAGAGAGAGAGAGAGAGAAAGCAAAAGACAGAGCGAGAGAAAGAGATAGGAAGGAAGGAAGGAAGGAAGGAAGGAAGGAAGGAAGGAAGGAAGGAAGGAAGGAAGGAAGGAAGGAAGGAAGGAAGGAAGGAAGGAAGGAAGGAAGGAAGGAAGGAAGGAAGGAAGGAAGGAAGGAAGGAAAAATAAGAAAATAACTGAGTATATGATTATAATATCCTAAAGTGATACTTTGAAGTCTACTTCATTTAATAAATGAATATTATTGAATATTATTGTATGATTCATCATGTGGTGTTCCTGTCATGTTGTCAATATGAAGTGAAATAATGGATGGGAGCCAAGTTATTCTCCTCCAGCAGCAGTATTGATAAGAGAAGTGAACATTAAAACACCCAGTTGTGTCTTATAACCTACGGCAACATCACGTCTGATGGATTAATACCGGGAGATAGTGACGACCCCTCTGTCTCTACGGCAACATCACGTCTGATGGTTTAATACCTAGAGATAGTGACGACCCCTCTGTCTCTACGGCAACATCACGTCTGATGGTTTAATACCTAGAGATAGTGACGACCACTCTGTCTCTACGGCAACATCACGTCTGATGGTTTAATACCTAGAGATAGTGACGACCCCTCTGTCTCTACGGCAACATCACGTCTGATGGTTTAATACCTAGAGATAGTGACGACCACTCTGTCTCTACGGCAACATCACGTCTGATGGTTTAATACCTAGAGATAGTGACGACCCCTCTGTCTCTACGGCAACATCACGTCTGATGGTTTAATACGTAGAGATAGTGACGACACCTCTGTCTCTACGGCAACATCAAGTCTGATGGTTTAATACCTAGAGATAGTGACGACCCCTCTGTCTCTACGGCAACATCACGTCTGATGGTTTAATACCTAGAGATAGCGACGACCCCTCTGTCTCTATGGCAACATCACGTCTGATGGTTTAATACCTAGAGATAGTGACGACAACTCTGTCTCTACGGCAACATCTCGTCTGATGGTTTAATACCTAGAGATAGTGACGACCCCTCTGTCTCTACGGCAACATCACGTCTGATGGTTTAATACCTAGAGATAGTGACGACCCCTCTGTCTCTACGGCAACATCAAGTCTGATGGTTTAATACCTAGAGATAGTGACGACCACTCTGTCTCTACGGCAACATCACGTCTGATGGTTTAATACCTAGAGATAGTGACGACCCCTCTGTCTCTACGGCAACATCACGTCTGATGGTTTAATACCTAGAGATAGTGACGACCACTCTGTCTCTACGGCAACATCACGTCTGATGGTTTAATACCTAGAGATAGTGACGACCACTCTGTCTCTACGGCAACATCACGTCTGAGGGTTTAATACCTAGAGATAGTGACGACCACTCTGTCTCTACGGCAACATCACGTCTGATGGTTTAATACCTAGAGATAGTGACGACCCCTCTGTCTCTACGGCAACATCACGTCTGATGGTTTAATACCTAGAGATAGTGACGACCCCTCTGTCTCTACGGCAACATCAAGTCTGATGGTTTAATACCTAGAGATAGTGACGACCACTCTGTCTCTACGGCAACATCACGTCTGATGGTTTAATACCTAGAGATAGTGACGACCCCTCTGTCTCTACGGCAACATCACGTCTGATGGTTTAATACCTAGAGATAGTGACGACCACTCTGTCTCTACGGCAACATCACGTCTGATGGTTTAATACCTAGAGATAGTGACGACCCCTCTGTCTCCACGGCAACATCACGTCTGATGGTTTAATACCTAGAGATAGTGACGACCACTCTGTCTCTACGGCAACATCACGTCTGATGGTTTAATACCTAGAGATAGTGACGACCCCTCTGTCTCTACGGCAACATCAAGTCTGATGGTTTAATACCTAGAGATAGTGACGACCCCTCTGTCTCTACGGCAACATCAAGTCTGATGGTTTAATACCTAGAGATAGTGACGACCACTCTGTCTCTACGGCAACATCACGTCTGATGGTTTAATACCTAGAGATAGTGACGACCACTCTGTCTCTACGGCAACATCACGTCTGATGGTTTAATACCTAGAGATAGTGACGACCACTCTGTCTCTACGGCAACATCACGTCTGATGGTTTAATACCTAGAGATAGTGACGACCACTCTGTCTCTACGGCAACATCAAGTCTGATGGTTTAATACCTAGAGATAGTGACGACCACTCTGTCTCTACGGCAACATCAAGTCTGATGGTTTAATACCTAGAGATAGTGACGACCACTCTATCTCTACGGCAACATCTCGTCTGATGGTTTAATACCTAGAGATAGT
This sequence comes from Oncorhynchus mykiss, assembly GCF_013265735.2. Lineage (NCBI taxonomy): Eukaryota > Metazoa > Chordata > Actinopteri > Salmoniformes > Salmonidae > Oncorhynchus > Oncorhynchus mykiss. Next base: position 71,683,919 of record NC_048582.1, read on the forward strand.
GACGACCCCTCTGTCTCCACGGCAACATCAAGTCTGATGGTTTAATACCTAGAGATAGTGACGACCCCTCTGTCTCCACGGCAACATCAAGTCTGATGGTTTAATACCTAGAGATAGTGTAGACCACTCTGTCTCTACGGCAACATCAAGTCTGATGGTTTTATACCTAGAGATAGTGACGACCCCTCTGTCTCTACGGCAACATCACGTCTGATGGTTTAATACCTAGAGATAGTGACGACCACTCTATCTCTACGGCAACATCACGTCTGATGGTTTAATACCTAGAGATAGTGACGACCCCTCTGTCTCTACGGCAACATCAAGTCTGATGGTTTAATACCTAGAGATAGTGACGACCCCTCTGTCTCTACGGCAACATCACGTCTGATGGTTTAATACCTAGAGATAGCGACGACCCCTCTGTCTCTACGGCAACATCACGTCTGATGGTTTAATACCTAGAGATAGTGACGACCCCTCTGTCTCTACGGCAACATCACGTCTGATGGTTTAATACCTAGAGATAGTGACGACCACTCTGTCTCTACGGCAACATCACGTCTGATGGTTTAATACCTAGAGATAGTGACGACCACTCTGTCTCTACGGCAACATCACGTCTGATGGTTTAATACCTAGAGATAGTGACGACCACTCTGTCTCTACGACAACATCACGTCTGATGGTTTAATACCTAGAGATAGTGACGACCCCTCTGTCTCTACGGCAACATCACGTCTGATGGTTTAATACCTAGAGATAGTGACGACCCCTCTGTCTCTACGGCAACATCACGTCTGATGGTTTAATACCTAGAGATAGTGACGACCCCTCTGTCTCTACGGCAACATCACGTCTGATGGTTTAATACCTAGAGATAGTGACGACCACTCTGTCTCTACGGCAACATCACGTCTGATGGTTTAATACCTAGAGATAGTGACGACCACTCTGTCTCTACGGCAACATCTCGTCTGATGGTTTAATACCTAGAGATAGTGACGACCACTCTGTCTCTACGGCAACATCTCGTCTGATGGTTTAATACCTAGAGATAGTGACGACCCCTCTGTCTCTACGGCAACATCAAGTCTGATGGTTTTATACCTAGAGATAGTGACGACCCCTCTGTCTCTATGGCAACATCACGTCTGATGGTTTAATACCTAGAGATAGTGACGACCCCTCTGTCTCTACGACAACATAACGTCTGACTTGCAAGAGTACACAGGTACTTTACAATAACAGGTACATTGCAATAACAGCTACTTTACAATAGCGGGACTTTACAATAACAGGAACTTTACAATAACAGTAACATTACAATAAAAGGTACTTTACAATAGCGGGACTTTACAATAACATGTACCTTACAATTCCATGTATTTTACAATAACAGCTACTTTACAATAACATCTACTTTACAATAACAGCTACTTTACAATAACATGTACTTTACAATAACAGGTACTTTACAATAACAGGTACTTTACAACAACAGCTACTTTACAATAACATGTACTTTACAATAACAAGTATTTTACAATAACATGTACTTTACAATAACAGGTACTTTGCAATAACAGGTACTTTACAACGACAGCTACTTTACAATAACATCTACTTTACAATAACAGCTACTTTACAATAACATGTACTTTACAATATCAGGTACTTTACAATAACAGGTACTTTACAATAACATGTACTTTACAACAACAGCTACTTTACAATAACATCTACTTTACAATAACAGATACTTTACAACAACAGGAACTTTACAACAACAGGAACTTTACAACAACAGGAACTTTACAACAACATAAACTTTACAACAACAGTTACTTTAGTAAGGAGAGAGGAATTTGACTGATGATTTAGGGAATAGTGGAATATACTCCGTGTAGGACTGAAGCATCAATCATGTGGAAAATATTTAATTTTCAGGGTATATTTCCTGTGGTTAATACTGCTGATAGGGTTGGAGTCATTTATCCTGTGGGATGGTGGTATATGTAGTATATAATGTCAGGGTATATTTCCTGTGGTTAATACTGCTGATAGGGTTGGAGTCATTTATCCTGTGGGATGGTGGTATATGTAGTATATAATGTCAGGGTATATTTCCTGTGGTTAATACTGCTGATAGGGTTGGAGTCATTTATCCTGTGGGATGGTGGTATATGTAGTATATAATGTCAGGGTATATTTCCTGTGGTTAATACTGCTGATAGGGTTGGAGTCATTTATCCTGTGGGATGGTGGTATATGTAGTATATAATGTCAGGGTATATTTCCTGTGGTTAATACTGCTGATAGGGTTGGAGTCATTTATCCTGTGGGATGGTGGTATATGTAGTATATAATGTCAGGGTATATTTCCTGTGGTTAATACTGCTGATAGGGTTGGAGTCATTTATCCTGTGGGATGGTGGTATATGTAGTATATAATGTCAGGGTATATTTCCTGTGGTTAATACTGCTGATAGGGTTGGAGTCATTTATCCTGTGGGATGGTGGTATATGTAGTATATAATGTCAGGGTATATTTCCTGTGGTTAATACTGCTGATAGGGTTGGAGTCATTTATCCTGTGGGATGGTGGTATATGTAGTATATAATGTCAGGGTATATTTCCTGTGGTTAATACTGCTGATAGGGTTGGAGTCATTTATCCTGTGGGATGGTGGTATATGTAGTATATAATGTCAGGGTATATTTCCTGTGGTTAATACTGCTGATAGGGTTGGAGTCATTTATCCTGTGGGATGGTGGTATATGTAGTATATAATGTCAGGGTATATTTCCTGTGGTTAATACTGCTGATAGGGTTGGAGTCATTTATCCTGTGGGATGGTGGTATATGTAGTATATAATGTCAGGGTATATTTCCTGTGGTTAATACTGCTGATAGGGTTGGAGTCATTTATCCTGTGGGATGGTGGTATATGTAGTATATAATGTCAGGGTATATTTCCTGTGGTTAATACTGCTGATAGGGTTGGAGTCATTTATCCTGTGGGATGGTGGTATATGTAGTATATAATGTCAGGGTATATTTCCTGTGGTTAATACTGCTGATAGGGTTGGAGTCATTTATCCTGTGGGATGGTGGTATATGTAGTATATAATGTCAGGGTATATTTCCTGTGGTTAATACTGCTGATAGGGTTGGAGTCATTTATCCTGTGGGATGGTGGTATATGTAGTATATAATGTCAGGGTATATTTCCTGTGGTTAATACTGCTGATAGGGTTGGAGTCATTTATCCTGTGGGATGGTGGTATATGTAGTATATAATGTCAGGGTATATTTCCTGTGGTTAATACTGCTGATAGGGTTGGAGTCATTTATCCTGTGGGATGGTGGTATATGTAGTATATAATGTCAGGGTATATTTCCTGTGGTTAATACTGCTGATAGGGTTGGAGTCATTTATCCTGTGGGATGGTGGTATATGTAGTATATAATGTCAGGGTATATTTCCTGTGGTTAATACTGCTGATAGGGTTGGAGTCATTTATCCTGTGGGATGGTGGTATATGTAGTATATAATGTCAGGGTATATTTCCTGTGGTTAATACTGCTGATAGGGTTGGAGTCATTTATCCTGTGGGATGGTGGTATATGTAGTATATAATGTCAGGGTATATTTCCTGTGGTTAATACTGCTGATAGGGTTGGAGTCATTTATCCTGTGGGATGGTGGTATATGTAGTATATAATGTCAGGGTATATTTCCTGTGGTTAATACTGCTGATAGGGTTGGAGTCATTTATCCTGTGGGATGGTGGTATATGTAGTATATAATGTCAGGGTATATTTCCTGTGGTTAATACTGCTGATAGGGTTGGAGTCATTTATCCTGTGGGATGGTGGTATATGTAGTATATAATGTCAGGGTATATTTCCTGTGGTTAATACTGCTGATAGGGTTGGAGTCATTTATCCTGTGGGATGGTGGTATATGTAGTGTATAATGTCAGGGTATATTTCCTGTGGTTAATACTGCTGATAGGGTTGGAGTCATTTATCCTGTGGGATGGTGGTATATGTAGTGTATAATGTCAGGGTATATTTCCTGTGGTTAATACTGCTGATAGGGTTGGAGTCATTTATCCTGTGGGATGGTGGTATATGTAGTGTATAATGTCAGGGTATATTTCCTGTGGTTAATACTGCTGATAGGGTTGGAGTCATTTATCCTGTGGGATGGTGGTATATGTAGTGTATAATGTCAGGGTATATTTCCTGTGGTTAATACTGCTGATAGGGTTGGAGTCATTTATCCTGTGGGATGGTGGTATATGTAGTATATAATGTCAGGGTATATTTCCTGTGGTTAATACTGCTGATAGGGTTGGAGTCATTTATCCTGTGGGATGGTGGTATATGTAGTATATAATGTCAGGGTATATTTCCTGTGGTTAATACTGCTGATAGGGTTGGAGTCATTTATCCTGTGGGATGGTGGTATATGTAGTATATAATGTCAGGGTATATTTCCTGTGGTTAATACTGCTGATAGGGTTGGAGTCATTTATCCTGTGGGATGGTGGTATATGTAGTATATAATGTCAGGGTATATTTCCTGTGGTTAATACTGCTGATAGGGTTGGAGTCATTTATCCTGTGGGATGGTGGTATATGTAGTATATAATGTCAGGGTATATTTCCTGTGGTTAATACTGCTGATAGGGTTGGAGTCATTTATCCTGTGGGATGGTGGTATATGTAGTATATAATGTCAGGGTATATTTCCTGTGGTTAATACTGCTGATAGGGTTGGAGTCATTTATCCTGTGGGATGGTGGTATATGTAGTATATAATGTCAGGGTATATTTCCTGTGGTTAATACTGCTGATAGGGTTGGAGTCATTTATCCTGTGGGATGGTGGTATATGTAGTATATAATGTCAGGGTATATTTCCTGTGGTTAATACTGCTGATAGGGTTGGAGTCATTTATCCTGTGGGATGGTGGTATATGTAGTATATAATGTCAGGGTATATTTCCTGTGGTTAATACTGCTGATAGGGTTGGAGTCATTTATCCTGTGGGATGGTGGTATATGTAGTATATAATGTCAGGGTATATTTCCTGTGGTTAATACTGCTGATAGGGTTGGAGTCATTTATCCTGTGGGATGGTGGTATATGTAGTATATAATGTCAGGGTATATTTCCTGTGGTTAATACTGCTGATAGGGTTGGAGTCATTTATCCTGTGGGATGGTGGTATATGTAGTATATAATGTCAGGGTATATTTCCTGTGGTTAATACTGCTGATAGGGTTGGAGTCATTTATCCTGTGGGATGGTGGTATATGTAGTATATAATGTCAGGGTATATTTCCTGTGGTTAATACTGCTGATAGGGTTGGAGTCATTTATCCTGTGGGATGGTGGTATATGTAGTATATAATGTCAGGGTATATTTCCTGTGGTTAATACTGCTGATAGGGTTGGAGTCATTTATCCTGTGGGATGGTGGTATATGTAGTATATAATGTCAGGGTATATTTCCTGTGGTTAATACTGCTGATAGGGTTGGAGTCATTTATCCTGTGGGATGGTGGTATATGTAGTATATAATGTCAGGGTATATTTCCTGTGGTTAATACTGCTGATAGGGTTGGAGTCATTTATCCTGTGGGATGGTGGTATATGTAGTATATAATGTCAGGGTATATTTCCTGTGGTTAATACTGCTGATAGGGTTGGAGTCATTTATCCTGTGGGATGGTGGTATATGTAGTATATAATGTCAGGGTATATTTCCTGTGGTTAATACTGCTGATAGGGTTGGAGTCATTTATCCTGTGGGATGGTGGTATATGTAGTATATAATGTCAGGGTATATTTCCTGTGGTTAATACTGCTGATAGGGTTGGAGTCATTTATCCTGTGGGATGGTGGTATATGTAGTATATAATGTCAGGGTATATTTCCTGTGGTTAATACTGCTGATAGGGTTGGAGTCATTTATCCTGTGGGATGGTGGTATATGTAGTATATAATGTCAGGGTATATTTCCTGTGGTTAATACTGCTGATAGGGTTGGAGTCATTTATCCTGTGGGATGGTGGTATATGTAGTATATAATGTCAGGGTATATTTCCTGTGGTTAATACTGCTGATAGGGTTGGAGTCATTTATCCTGTGGGATGGTGGTATATGTAGTATATAATGTCAGGGTATATTTCCTGTGGTTAATACTGCTGATAGGGTTGGAGTCATTTATCCTGTGGGATGGTGGTATATGTAGTATATAATGTCAGGGTATATTTCCTGTGGTTAATACTGCTGATAGGGTTGGAGTCATTTATCCTGTGGGATGGTGGTATATGTAGTATATAATGTCAGGGTATATTTCCTGTGGTTAATACTGCTGATAGGGTTGGAGTCATTTATCCTGTGGGATGGTGGTATATGTAGTATATAATGTCAGGGTATATTTCCTGTGGTTAATACTGCTGATAGGGTTGGAGTCATTTATCCTGTGGGATGGTGGTATATGTAGTATATAATGTCAGGGTATATTTCCTGTGGTTAATACTGCTGATAGGGTTGGAGTCATTTATCCTGTGGGATGGTGGTATATGTAGTATATAATGTCAGGGTATATTTCCTGTGGTTAATACTGCTGATAGGGTTGGAGTCATTTATCCTGTGGGATGGTGGTATATGTAGTATATAATGTCAGGGTATATTTCCTGTGGTTAATACTGCTGATAGGGTTGGAGTCATTTATCCTGTGGGATGGTGGTATATGTAGTATATAATGTCAGGGTATATTTCCTGTGGTTAATACTGCTGATAGGGTTGGAGTCATTTATCCTGTGGGATGGTGGTATATGTAGTATATAATGTCAGGGTATATTTCCTGTGGTTAATACTGCTGATAGGGTTGGAGTCATTTATCCTGTGGGATGGTGGTATATGTAGTATATAATGTCAGGGTATATTTCCTGTGGTTAATACTGCTGATAGGGTTGGAGTCATTTATCCTGTGGGATGGTGGTATATGTAGTATATAATGTCAGGGTATATTTCCTGTGGTTAATACTGCTGATAGGGTTGGAGTCATTTATCCTGTGGGATGGTGGTATATGTAGTATATAATGTCAGGGTATATTTCCTGTGGTTAATACTGCTGATAGGGTTGGAGTCATTTATCCTGTGGGATGGTGGTATATGTAGTATATAATGTCAGGGTATATTTCCTGTGGTTAATACTGCTGATAGGGTTGGAGTCATTTATCCTGTGGGATGGTGGGATATGTAGTATATAATGTCAGGGTATATTTCCTGTGGTTAATACTGCTGATAGGGTTGGAGTCATTTATCCTGTTGGATGGTGGTATATGTAGTATATAATGTCAGGGTATATTTCCTGTGGTTAATACTGCTGATAGGGTTGGAGTCATTTATCCTGTTGGATGGTGGTATATGTAGTATATAATGTCAGGGTATATTTCCTGTGGTTAATACTGCTGATAGGGTTGGAGTCATTTATCCTGTGGGATGGTGGTACTGGAATATGTAGTATATAATGTAGCCTGTTGGATGGTGAGATATGTAGTATATAATATATCCTGTTGGATGGTGGGATATGTAGTATATAATGTATCCTGTTGGATGGTGGGATATGTAGTATATAATGGATCCTGTTGGATGGTGGGATATGTAGTATATAATGTATCCTGTTGGATGGTGGGATATGTAGTATATAATGTACCCTGTTGGATAGTGGTACTGGGATATGTAGTATATAATGTATCCTGTTGGATGGTGAGATATGTAGTATATAATATATCCTGTTGGATGGTGGGATATGTAGTATATAATGTATCCTGTTGGATGGTGGGATATGTAGTATATAATGTATCCTGTTGGATGGTGGGATATGTAGTATATAATGTATCCTGTTGGATGGTGAGATATGTAGTATATAATGTATCCTGTTGGATGGTGGGATATGTAGTATATAATGGATCCTGTTGGATGGTGGTACTGGGATATGTAGTATATAATGTATCCTGTTGGATGGAGGGATATGTAGTATATAATGGATCCTGTTGGATGGTGGGATATGTAGTATATAATGGATCCTGTTGGATGGTGGGATATGTAGTATATAATGTATCCTGTTGGATGGTGGGATATGTAGTATATAATGTATCCTGTTGGATGGAGGGATATGTAGTATATAATGTAGCCTGTTGGATGGTGAGATATGTAGTATATAATGTATCCTGTTGGATGGTGGGATATGTAGTATATAATGGATCCTGTTGGATGGTGGGATATGTAGTATATAATGTATCCTGTTGGATGGTGGGATATGTAGTATATAATGGATCCTGTTGGATGGTGGGATATGTAGTATTTAATGTATCCTGTTGGATGGTGGGATATGTAGTATATAATGGATCCTGTTGGATGGTGGGATATGTAGTATATAATGGATCCTGTTGGATGGTGAGATATGTAGTATATAATGTATCCTGTTGGATGGTGGGATATATAGTATATAATGTATCCTGTTGGATGGTGGGATATGTAGTATATAATGTACCCTGTTGGATGGTGGTACTGGGATATGTAGTATATAATGTATCCTGTTGGATGGTGGGATTTGTAGTATATAATGCATCCTGTTGGATGGTGGTACTGGGATATGTAGTATATAATGTATCCTGTTGGATGGTGGTACTGGGATATGTAGTATATAATGTATCCTGTTGGATGGTGGTACTGGGATATGTAGTATATAATGTATCCTGTTGGATGGTGGGATTTGTAGTATATAATGTATCCTGTTGGATGGTGGGATATGTAGTATATAATGGATCCTGTTGGATGGTGGGATATGTAGTATATAATGTATCCTGTTGGATGGTGGGATATGTAGTATATAATGGATCCTGTTGGATGGTGGGATATGTAGTATATAATGGATCCTGTTGGATGGTGGGATATGTAGTATATAATGGATCCTGTTGGATGGTGGGATATGTAGTATATAATGTATCCTGTTGGATGGTGGGATATGTAGTATATAATGTATCCTGTTGGATGGTGGTACTGGGATATGTAGTATATAATGTATCCTGTTGGATGGTGGTACTGGGATATGTAGTATATAATGTATCCTGTTGGATGGTGGGATATGTAGTATATAATGGATCCTGTTGGATGGTGGTACTGGGATATGTAGTATATAATGGATCCTGTTGGATGGTGAGATATGTAGTATATAATGTAGCCTGTTGGATGGTGAGATATGTAGTATATAATGTATCCTGTTGGATGGTGGTACTGGGATATGTAGTATATAATGTAGCCTGTTGGATGGTGGGATATGTAGTATATAATGTATCCTGTTGGATGGTGGTACTGGGATATGTAGTATATAATGTATCCTGTTGGATGCTGGGATATGTAGTATATAATGTATCCTGTTGGATGGTGGGATATGTAGTATATAATGTAGCCTGTTGGATGGTTAGATATGTAGTATATAATGTAGCCTGTTGGATGGTGAGATATGTAGTATATAATGTATCCTGTTGGATGGTGGGATATGTAGTATATAATGGATCCTGTTGGATGGTGGGATATGTAGTATATAATGTATCCTGTTGGATGGTGGGATATGTAGTATATAATGGATCCTGTTGGATGGTGGGATATGTAGTATATAATGTATCCTGTTGGATGGTGGGATATGTAGTATATAATGGATCCTGTTGGATGGTGGGATATGTAGTATTTAATGGATCCTGTTGGATGGTGGGATATGTAGTATATAATGTATCCTGTTGGATGGTGGGATATGTAGTATATAATGTATCCTGTTGGATGGTGGGATATGTAGTATATAATGTATCCTGTTGGATGGTGGGATATGTAGTATATAATGGATCCTGTTGGATGGTGGGATATGTAGTATATAATGTACCCTGTTGGATGGTGGGATATGTAGTATATAATGTATCCTGTTGGATGGTGGGATATGTAGTATATAATGTATCCTGTTGGATGGTGGGATATGTAGTATATAATGGATCCTGTTGGATGGTGGGATATGTAGTATATAATGTATCCTGTTGGATGGTGGGATATGTAGTATATAATGTATCCTGTTGGATGGTGGGATATGTAGTATATAATGTACCCTGTTGGATGGTGAGATATGTAGTATATAATGGATCCTGTTGGATGGTGGTACTGGGATATGTAGTATATAATGTATCCTGTTGGATGGAGGGATATGTAGTATATAATGGATCCTGTTGGATGGAGGGATATGTAGTATATAATGGATCCTGTTGGATGGTGGGATATGTAGTATATAATGGATCCTGTTGGATGGTGGGATATGTAGTATATAATGGATCCTGTTGGATGGTGGGATATGTAGTATATAATGTAGCCTGTTGGATGGTGGGATATGTAGTATATAATGTAGCCTGTTGGATGGTGAGATATGTAGTATATAATGGATCCTGTTGGATGGTGGTACTGGGATATGTAGTATATAATGTATCCTGTTGGATGGAGGGATATGTAGTATATAATGGATCCTGTTGGATGGTGGGATATGTAGTATATAATGTATCCTGTTGGATGGTGGGATATGTAGTATATAATGGATCCTGTTGGATGGTGGTACTGGGATATGTAGTATATAATGTATCCTGTTGGATGGTGAGATATGTAGTATATAATGGATCCTGTTGGATGGTGGTACTGGGATATGTAGTATATAATGGATCCTGTTGGATGGTGAGATATGTAGTATATAATGGATCCTGTTGGATGGTGGGATATGTAGTATATAATGTAGCCTGTTGGATGGTGAGATATGTAGTATATAATGTAGCCTGTTGGATGGTGGGATATGTAGTATATAATGTATCCTGTTGGATGGTGGGATATGTAGTATATAATGTATCCTGTTGGATGGTGGTACTGGGATATGTAGTATATAATGTAGCCTGTTGGATGGTGAGATATGTAGTATATAATGGATCCTGTTGGATGGTGGGATATGTAGTATATAATGTATCCTGTTGGATGGTGGGATATGTAGTATATAATGGATCCTGTTGGATGGTGGGATATGTAGTATATAATGTATCCTGTTGGATGGTGGGATATGTAGTATATAATGTATCCTGTTGGATGGTGAGATATGTAGTATATAATGTATCCTGTTGGATGGTGAGATATGTAGTATATAATGTATCCTGTTGGATGGTGGGATATGTAGTATATAATGTATCCTGTTGGATGGTGGGATATGTAGTATATAATGGATCCTGTTGGATGGTGAGATATGTAGTATATAATGTATCCTGTTGGATGGTGGGATATGTAGTATATAATGTATCCTGTTGGATGGTGGTACTGGGATATGTAGTATATAATGTATCCTGTTGGATGGTGGGATATGTAGTATATAATGTATCCTGTTGGATGGTGGTACTGGGATATGTAGTATATAATGGATCCTGTTGGATGGTGGGATATGTAGTATATAATGGATCCTGTTGGATGGTGGGATATGTAGTATATAATGGATCCTGTTGGATGGTGGGATATGTAGTATATAATGGATCCTGTTGGATGGTGGGATATGTAGTATATAATATATCCTGTTGGATGGTGGGATATGTAGTATATAATGTAGCCTGTTGGATGGTGAGATATGTAGTATATAATGTATCCTGTTGGATGGTGGGATATGTAGTATATAATGTATCCTGTTGGATGGTGAGATATGTAGTATATAATGGATCCTGTTGGATGGTGGGATATGTAGTATATAATGTATCCTGTTGGATGGTGGGATATGTAGTATATAATGTATCCTGTTGGATGGTGGGATATGTAGTATATAATGGATCCTGTTGGATGGTGGGATATGTAGTATATAATGGATCCTGTTGGATGGTGGGATATGTAGTATATAATGTATCCTGTTGGATGGTGGGATATGTAGTATATAATGTATCCTGTTGGATGGTGGGATATGTAGTATATAATGTAGCCTGTTGGATGGTGGGATATGTAGTATATAATATATCCTGTTGGATGGTGGGATATGTAGTATATAATATATCCTGTTGGATGGTGGGATATGTAGTATATAATGGATCCTGTTGGATGGTGGGATATGTAGTATATAATGTATCCTGTTGGATGGTGGGATATGTAGTATATAATGTAGCCTGTTGGATGGTGGGATATGTAGTATATAATATATCCTGTTGGATGGTGGGATATGTAGTATATAATGTATCCTGTTGGATGGTGAGATATGTAGTATATAATGTATCCTGTTGGATGGTGAGATATGTAGTATATAATGTATCCTGTTGGATGGTGAGATATGTAGTATATAATGTATCCTGTTGGATGGTGGGATATGTAGTATATAATGTATCCTGTTGGATGGTGGGATATGTAGTATATAATGTACCCTGTTGGATGGTGGGATATGTAGTATATAATGTATCCTGTTGGATGGTGAGATATGTAGTATATAATGTATCCTGTTGGATGGTGGTACTGGGATATGTAGTATATAATGTAGCCTGTTGGATGGTGAGATATGTAGTATATAATGTATCCTGTTGGATGGTGGTACTGGGATATGTAGTATATAATGTAGCCTGTTGGATGGTGAGATATGTAGTATATAATGTATCCTGTTGGATGGTGGGATATGTAGTATATAATGTATCCTGTTGGATGGTGGTACTGGGATATGTAGTATATAATGTAGCCTGTTGGATGGTGAGATATGTAGTATATAATGTAGCCTGTTGGATGGTGGTACTGGGATATGTAGTATATAATGGATCCTGTTGGATGGTGGGATATGTAGTATATAATGGATCCTGTTGGATGGTGGGATATGTAGTATATAATGTAGCCTGTTGGATGGTGGGATATGTAGTATATAATGGATCCTGTTGGATGGTGGTACTGGGATATGTAGTATATAATGTATCCTGTTGGATGGTGGTACTGGGATATGTAGTATATAATGTAGCCTGTTGGATGGTGGGATATGTAGTATATAATGTATCCTGTTGGATGGTGGGATATGTAGTATATAATGTATCCTGTTGGATGGTGGTACTGGGATATGTAGTATATAATGTAGCCTGTTGGATGGTGAGATATGTAGTATATAATGTAGCCTGTTGGATGGTGGTACTGGGATATGTAGTATATAATGGATCCTGTTGGATGGTGGGATATGTAGTATATAATGGATCCTGTTGGATGGTGGGATATGTAGTATATAATGTAGCCTGTTGGATGGTGGGATATGTAGTATATAATGGATCCTGTTGGATGGTGGTACTGGGATATGTAGTATATAATGTATCCTGTTGGATGGTGGTACTGGGATATGTAGTATATAATGTAGCCTGTTGGATGGTGGGATATGTAGTATATAATGTATCCTGTTGGATGGTGGGATATGTAGTATATAATGGATCCTGTTGGATGGTGGTACTGGGATATGTAGTATATAATGGATCCTGTTGGATGGTGGGATATGTAGTATATAATGTATCCTGTTGGATGGTGAGATATGTAGTATATAATGTATCCTGTTGGATGGTGGTACTGGGATATGTAGTATATAATGTATCCTGTTGGATGGAGGGATATGTAGTATTTAATGTATCCTGTTGGATGGTGAGATATGTAGTATATAATGTATCCTGTTGGATGGTGGGATATGTAGTATATAATGGATCCTGTTGGATGGTGGGATATGTAGTATATAATGGATCCTGTTGGATGGTGGGATATGTAGTATATAATGTATCCTGTTGGATGGTGGGATATGTAGTATATAATGGATCCTGTTGGATGGTGGGATATGTAGTATATAATGTATCCTGTTGGATGGTGGGATATGTAGTATATAATGGATCCTGTTGGATGGTGGGATATGTAGTATATAATGTATCCTGTTGGATGGTGGGATATGTAGTATATAATGGATCCTGTTGGATGGTGGGATATGTAGTATATAATGGATCCTGTTGGATGGTGGGATATGTAGTATATAATGTATCCTGTTGGATGGTGGGATATGTAGTATATAATGGATCCTGTTGGATGGTGGGATATGTAGTATATAATGTATCCTGTTGGATGGTGGGATATGTAGTATATAATGTATCCTGTTGGATGGTGGGATATGTAGTATATAATGTATCCTGTTGGATGGTGGGATATGTAGTATATAATGTATCCTGTTGGATGGTGGTACTGGGATATGTAGTATATAATGTATCCTGTTGGATGGAGGGATATGTAGTATTTAATGTATCCTGTTGGATGGTGAGATATGTAGTATATAATGTATCCTGTTGGATGGTGGGATATGTAGTATATAATGGATCCTGTTGGATGGTGGGATATGTAGTATATAATGGATCCTGTTGGATGGTGGGATATGTAGTATATAATGGATCCTGTTGGATGGTGGGATATGTAGTATATAATGTATCCTGTTGGATGGTGGGATATGTAGTATATAATGTATCCTGTTGGATGGTGGTACTGGGATATGTAGTATATAATGTATCCTGTTGGATGGAGGGATATGTAGTATTTAATGTATCCTGTTGGATGGTGAGATATGTAGTATATAATGTATCCTGTTGGATGGTGGGATATGTAGTATATAATGGATCCTGTTGGATGGTGGGATATGTAGTATATAATGGATCCTGTTGGATGGTGGGATATGTAGTATATAATGGATCCTGTTGGATGGTGGGATATGTAGTATATAATGTATCCTGTTGGATGGTGGGATATGTAGTATATAATGTATCCTGTTGGATGGTGGTACTGGGATATGTAGTATATAATGTATCCTGTTGGATGGTGGGATATGTAGTATATAATGTATCCTGTTGGATGGTGGGATATGTAGTATATAATGTACCCTGTTGGATGGTGGGATATGTAGTATATAATGTATCCTGTTGGATGGTGGGATATGTAGTATATAATGTACCCTGTTGGATGGTGGTACTGGGATATGTAGAATAGGAGAGGGACAGAATGAGGGGAGGAGAGGGAGAGAAAGAGGAGAGGAGAGGGACAGAAAGAGGGGAGGAGAGGGAGAGAAAGAGGAGAGGAGAGGGAGAGAAAGAGGGGAGGAGAGGTAGAGAAATAGGGGAGGAGAGGGAGAGAAAGAAGAGAGGAGAGGGAGAGAAAGAGGGGAGGAAGAGAAAGAGGGGAGGAGAGGGAGAGAAAGAGGAGAGGAGAGGGAGAGAAAGAGGAGAGGAGAGGGAGAGAAAAAGGGGAGGAGAGGGAGATAAAGAGGAGAGGGAGAGAAAGAAGGGAGGAGAGGGAGAGAAAGAGGGATGGAGAGGGAGAGAAAGAGGAGAGGGAGAGAAAGAAGGGAGGAGAGGGAGAGAAAGAGGGATGGAGAGGGAGAGAAAGAGGAGAGGAGAGGGAGAGAAAGAAGGGAGGAGAGGGAGAGAAAGAGGAGAGGAGAGGGAGAGAAAGAGGAGAGGGAGAGAAAGAGGAGAGGAGAGGGAGAGAAAGAGGAGAGGGAGAGAAAGAGGAGAGGAGAGGGAGAGAAAGAGGAGAGGAGAGGGAGAGAAAGAGGAGAGGGAGAGAAAGAGGAGAGGAGAGGGAGAGAAAGAGGAGAGGGAGAGAAAGAAGGGAGGAGAGGGAGAGAATAGCACACCACTCCTACTTCAAAGAGAATGGCAAGATGATGATGATGATGACGAGGGTTGATGGTGATGATGAGGATGGTGCGACAATCGGCTGCCATGTTTATACATTGATACTTCAACCTCCCTCCCTCCCCGTCAAAACAACCAAATGATGCTCAGCTTCTCTTGAATGTCTCCCCATCTCCCCTCAAAATACATGTTTGCACTGAGAAGGAAAACAAGAGAATAAAGAGGTCTTTTATCAACAAAAAAAAACACCCTGCTGTTTCCTTTCACCCAACTGTATATCTGTCATTTGGCTTTTAAAGGCAGACATGCCCCTTTTGGAAGTGACATTCCTGTAATGATGTGTGTCCTTATCCAACCTCCTGCACACTCAGGTGAGATGTGAGAGAGAG
>NC_048582.1:71702560-71712560 GCF_013265735.2 Oncorhynchus mykiss
AGTCAGCCACCAATTGTGCAAGTTCTCCCACTTAAAAAAATTAGAGAGGCCTGTAATTTTCATCATAGGTACACTTCAACTATGACAGACAAAATGAGGAAAAAAAATCCAGAAAATCGTAGGATTTTTAATGAATTTATTTGCAAATTATGGTGGAAAATAAGTATTTGGTCACCTACAAACAAGCAAGATTTCTGGCTCTCACAGACCTGTAACTTACTCTTTAAGAGGCTCCTCTGTCCTCCACTCGATACCTGTATTAATGGCACCTGTTTGAACTTGTTATCAGTATAAAAGACACCTGTCCACAACCTCAAACAGTCACACTCCAAACTTCACTATGGCCAAGACCAAAGAGCTGTCAAAGGACAGTGTACCTATGATGAAAATTACAGGTCTCTCTCATCGTTTTAAGTGGGAGAACTTGCACAATTGGTGGCTGACTAAATATTTTTTTGACCCACTGTATGTGGTAACGTCCAAAAGTACTGGCAAAGATGAGCAAAAAAAAAACACTGTATAAAATAAATCATACAAATATGTTCTTAATGTTTAGGAAAATATATTATTTTGTACTAACACAAAGAGATGATGTTTAACAAGTTTCACATTTTTGTCACCCGTCTTAAATGGTTTTATGAGATTGGAGAAGACATTCAGAATCTTTCCAGATAAAAATGAAATCCTTCGTCTCATGGACGGTCCTCTTCAAATCAAAACCAACAGCTTTTCTAACGACTTCGAAACTGGAGACTGAGATGGCCATTGTAAAATGTTGATTCAATGAACAATTTCTTTGTAGATTTTGATGTTGGGTTATTGTCTTATGATTCTGTTTCCTTGGTGGCCAAGGATCTCTATTTCCATCTGACCATTGCACTGGTTCCAATCCAAGTCCCAATGTCAATCCAATTCCCAATGCCAATCCAAGTCCCAATTCCAATCCAAGTGCAATGTCAATCCAAGTCCCAATGTCGAACCAAGTCCCAATGCCAATCCAAGTCCCAATGCCAATCCAAGTCCCAATGCCAATGCAAGTCCCAATTCCAATCCAAGTCCCAATGCTGACCAAGCCCCAATGACATTCCAAGTCCCAATGTCAATCCAAGTGCATATCCAAGTCCAATGCCAATACAGGCGCCAATGCAAATCCCATTCCCAACAATAATCCAAGCCCCAATCCAAGTGCCAATGCTAATCAAATCAAATCCAATTAATTTATAAAGCCCTTCTTACATCAGCTGATATCTCAAAGTGCTGTACAGAAACCCAGCCTAAAACCCCAAACAGCAAGCAATGCAGGTGTAGAAGCACGGTGGCTAGGAAAAACTCCCTAGAAAGGCCAAAACCTAGGAAGAAACCTAGAGAGGAACCAGGCTATGTGGGGTGGCCAGTCCTCTTCTGGCTGTGGCAAGTGGAGAATATAACAGAACATGGCCAAGATGTTCAAATGTTCATAAATTACCAGCAGGGTCAAATAATAATAATCCAAGTCCCAATAACTTTCCAAGTGCCAATCCAAGTCCCAATGCAATTTATCAGTCCATCCTTCCATACTTAGTGCCCGCTAGAAAATAATTTGGTTCATGACGCCCCTGCACACACACATACCCTCACGCACACACACACACACACACACCCTCACACACACACCCTCACACCCTCACACACACACACACACACACACACACACACACCCTCACACACGCTCTTTGCCCCCTCACTTTGAGCATGTCATCGTCCTCCAGTCTGAAGTCTCGTGCTCGGAGCTGGATGCCTTTGCCTGGCTGGGTCTGTATAGAGTAAATACACTCGTGGTGGTTCCCATAGTAACCTGGGTAGTTAGGAGACAGCAGCACTCCCTGCATGCCAGTCACTGAGGATCCACACTCAGCTAGGAGAGAGAGAGAGAGAGAGAGAGAGAGAGAGAACAAGAGGGAGAGAGAGGGAAAGAGAGAGAGGGAGAGAGAGCAAGAGGGAGAGAGAGAGAGAGAGAGAGAGCAGGTGCAAGAGGGAGAGAGAGAGAGAGAGAGCAAGAGGGACAGAGAGAGCAAGAGGGAGAGAGAGAGATAGAGAGAGAGAGAGAGAGCAAGAGGGAGAGAGAGAGAGAGAGAGCGAGAGAGAGAGAGAGAGGGAGAGAGAGAAAGAACAAGGGAGAGAGAGAGAAAGAGCGAGAGAGAGAGAGAGAGAGAGAGAGAGAGAGAGAAAGAGCAAGGGAGAGAGAGCGAAAGAGAGAGAGAGAGAGAGAGACAGAGACACAGAGAAAGAGAGAACAAGAGAGGTCAATCCCCACTCACCAATAGCATCTAGTATTTGTACTTATACATGGTTCTATGGAGACATGCAGCGGGGAGGATAATGTAGGAGAGATGATCACCACTGACTTGTTAGAATTGAGTTCAGAGTATCTGTGTCCCTTCTACACATTCATTCTATTTTGATCAAAATTGAACATAAATACAGAGTCTCTGTAGACAGAAAACCAGTCCAATACAAAAGGACAACTGAAAACCCATCCAAGTAACTGTCGAAATCTACATTTATATTCATGTAGAAATGGCCTGACCTAGCTTCTCCCACAAACAAAGTCTAAAGAAAAACATTTTTTTTAAAAGAAGCAGAAGGCTGGATAGCAGAAAACACACGCAACTTAATTACTTTCCTTCAACTGGAATGACCAAAAATTTACATTGAGACAAATTACTCTCTAAGGTTAGCCACTGTGAACCATTTCATACTGCAACTGTGAGACATTTCTACATTTTGTTATCTTGTTATCACAATTTGAGTTATTTTCCTTTTTTGGTATGATTCTGCTGGCTCTCCAGTTAGTTAAACATAGTTTATAGTTACACTCTAAGAATTAATTAGTGCTCATTTTAATACTATGTTCACCATCAATTCAACTCTGGACCTTAAAAGCCAGTTTCAATTGCTTGTTTTCATTCCTCTCCTCTAATCAGGGACTGATTTAGACCTGGGACGACAGGTGGGTGGAATTAATTAGAACCACAACTTCAGACCTCGTTAGGTCAGATTTGAATGATCTATTATTTACAACATTAGACATTCACATGATTAAAACATTTACAACCACTTGAACATTAGACATACAGAGCATTCAGGAAAATATTCAGACCCCTTAAACTTTTTCCACATTTGGTTACGTTACGGACTTATTCTAAAATTAATTCAATTATTTTTTCCCACTCATCGATCTACACACTATACCCTATAATTGTCACACCCTGATCTGTTTCACCTGTTCTTGTGATTGTCTCCACCCCCTCGAGGTGTCGCTTATTATCCCCAGTGTATTTATCCCTGTGTTTCCTGTCTCTCTGTACCAGTGTATTTCTCCCTGTGTTTCCTGTCTCTCTGTACCAGTGTATTTATCCCTGTGTTTCCTGTCTCTCTGTACCAGTGTATGTATCCCTGTGTTTCCTGTCTCTCTGTACCAGTGTATTTATCCCTGTGTTTCCTGTCTCTCTGTACCAGTGTATGTATCCCTGTGTTTCCTGTCTCTCTGTACCAGTGTATGTATCCCTGTGTTTCCTGTCTCTCTGTACCAGTGTATTTATCCCTGTGTTTCCTGTCTCTCTGTACCAGTGTATTTATCTCTGTGTTTCCTGTCTCACTGTACCAGTGTATTTATCCCTGTGTTTCCTGTCTCTCTGTACCAGTGTATTTATCCCTGTGTTTCCTGTCTCTCTGTACCAGTGTATTTATCCTTGTGTTTCCTGTCTCTCTGTACCAGTGTATTTATCCCTGTGTTTCCTGTCTCTCTGTGCCAGTTTGTCCTGTATGTTAGTCAAGTCAACCAGCGTGTTTTTCCCCTTTTGATCGTCTTCCTGGATTTGACTCCTGCCGGACTCTGGACTACTTTCCCACCTGTCTGATCATCCTGCCCTGACCTTGAATCTGTCTGCCCTGACCTTGAATCTGTCTGCCCTGACCTTGAATTATCCTGCCCTGACCCTGAATCTGCCTGCCCTGACCCTGAATCTGCTTTCCCTGACCCTGGATCTGCCTGCCCTGACCCTGAATCTGCTTTCCCTGACCCTGAATCTGCCTGCCCTGACCCTGAATCTGCCTGCCCTGACCCTGAATCTGCTTTCCCTGACCCTGAATCTGCCTGCCCTGACCCTGAATCGGCCTGCCCTGACCCTGAATCGGCCTGCCCTGACCCTGAATCTGCCTGCCCTGACCCTGAATCTGTCTGCCCTGACCCTGAATTGGCCTGCCCTGACCCTGAATCTGCCTGCCCTGACCCTGAATCTGCCTGCCCTGACCCTGAATCTGCCTGCCCTGACCCTGAATCTCCCTGCCCTGACACTGAATCTGCCTGCCCTGACCCTGAATCTGCCTGCCCTTCGGTACCTATTGGACTGTGATCTGGTTTTGACCTTTTGACCTGTCCATGACCAGTCTCTTGCCTCAGTCCATTTGGATTAATAAACATTGTACGACGGTAACCATCTGCATATGGGTCTTGCCTTTTGCCTTGATAATAATGACAAAGAAAAAACAGGTTTTAATAAATTTTTGCTAATTTAATTACAACAAACTATGTTACATATGTTATATTTATATAAGTATTCAGACCCTTTACTCAGGACTTCGTTGAAGCACCTTTGGCGGTGATTACAGCATCGAGTCTTCTTGGGTGTGATGCTACCAGCTTGGCACACCTGTATTTGGGGAGTTTCTCCCATTCTTCATTGCAGATCCTCTCAAGCCCTGTCAGGTTGAATGGGGAGCGTCGCTGCACAGCTATTTTCAGGTCTCTCCAGAGATGTTCGATCGGGTTCAAGTCCGTGCTCTGGCTGGGCCACTCAAGGACATTCAGAGACTTGTCCCAAAGCCACTCCTTCATTGTCTTGGCTGTGTTCTTAGGGTCGTTGTCCTGTTGGAAGGTGAACCTTTACCCCAGTCTGAGGCCCTGAGCACTCTGGAGCAAGTTGTCATCAAGGATCTCTCTGTACTTTGCTCCGTTCAGCTTTCCCTCGATCCTGACTAGTCTCCTTGTCCCCGAAAAACATCCCCACAGCATGATGCTACCACCATGCTTAACCGTATAGGGATGGTGCCAGGTTTCCTCCAGACGTGACGCTGGCATTCAGATCTGTGCCTCGACACCTGTCTTGGAGCTCTACAGACAATTATTTTGACCTCATGGCTTGGTTTTATCTCTGACATGCACTGTCAACTGTGGGACCTTATATAGACAGGTGTGTGCCTTTCCACATCATGTCCAATCAATTGAATTTACCACAGATGGACTCCAATCAAGTTGTGGAAACATCTCAAAGATGATCAATGGAAATCGAATGCATCTGAGCTCAATATTGAGTCTCATAGCAAAGGGTCTGAATACTTATGTAAATAAATGATTTCTGTTTTGTATTGTTAATACATTTGCAAATGTTAATAAAAACTGTTTTTGCTTTGTCATTATGGTATATTGTGTGTAGATTGATAAAGATTAAAAATATTTTTACAAATCTGAGTATCTCCATAATCCGCTCTCTATATCTCTATATATCACCATAATCCAATCTATATATCTCTATATATCTCCATAATCCACTCTCTATATCTCCATATCTCCATAATTCACTCTATATATCTCTATATATCACCATAATCCACTCTCCATATCTCCATAATCCACTCGCAATATCTCCATAATCGACTCTATGTATCTCTATACCTCCATAATCTACTCTATATATCTCCATAATCCACTCTCTATATCTCCATAATCCACTCTCTATATCTCCATAATCCACTCTATATATCTCCGTAATCCACTCTCTATATCTCTATAATCCACTCTCTACATCTCCATATCTCCATAATCCACTCTCTATATCTCCATAATCCACTCTCTATACCTCCATAATCTACTCTATATATCTCCATAATCCACTCTCTATATCTCCATAATCCACTCTCTATATCTCCATAATCCACTCTATATATCTCCGTAATCCACTCTCTATATCTCTATAATCCACTCTCTACATCTCCATATCTCCATAATTCACTCTATATATCTCTATATATCACCATAATCCACTCTCCATATCTCCATAATCCACTCGCAATATCTCCATAATCGACTCTATGTATCTCTATACCTCCATAATCTACTCTATATATCTCCATAATCCACTCTCTATATCTCCATAATCCACTCTCTATATCTCCATAATCCACTCTATATATCTCCGTAATCCACTCTCTATATCTCTATAATCCACTCTCTACATCTCCATATCTCCATAATCCACTCTCTATATCTCCATAATCCACTCTCTATATCTCCATAATCCACACTATATATCTCCATAATCCACTCTCTATATCTCCATAATCTACTCTATATATCTCCATATCACCATAATCCACTCTCTATATCTCCATAATCTACTCTATATATCTCCATAATCCACTCTCTATATCTCCAATATCCCCTCTATATAGTGTATAAGGCTGTGTGGTAATATATAGGGTTATATTTAAGGTTGTGGGTTGTGTTGGAGTGTTTTACGTAAGGGCACATGAGATGGGTGTGCATTAGTTTAATATACATGATTGGGCGAGTTAGTGGTTGGGGGAGAGGGGGGAGCAAAACCAAATGAAATTGCGGGGCCACCTACCAACACACCTTGGCAGAGGGGAGCTCCAAACCCTCCTCCGCCCCCCCAGACACGTCACCCTCGCCGGCCCCTCCAGACGGTAACCAGGGAAACAGGAGAAGATGAGCGCGTCCCCCACCCCAAACTGTAACCCCTTACGGGTACTGTAGGGAGGAACGCCGGGGTCTTCACAAGGCTCCAGGTCATATTCTGAAGGAGGAGAGGAGAAAGGGATGGATGGAAAAGAGAGGTAATCATTCGTAAAATGAAAACATAACTCCATTTTTGAGGATACCAATATTGCATTGCATTATCATGGATTTTCTTTCAGTTGACCTATGATCATGAAAAGCGTCTATATAGATATGTTATACCTGTTACACCTGTTACTACTGTTACACCTGTTATAGCTGTTACTACTGGTACACCTGTTATAGCTGTTACTACTGTTACACCAGTTACACCTGTTACTACTGTTATACCTGTTATAGCTGTTACTACTGGTACACCTGTTATAGCTGTTACTACTGTTACACCTGTTACACCTGTTACTACTGTTATACCTGTTATAGCTGTTACTACTGGTACACCTGTTATAGCTGTTACTACTGGTACACCTGTTACTACTGGTACACCTGTTACTACTGGTACACCTGTTACACCTGTTACTACTGGTACACCTGTTACTACTGGTACACCTGTTACACCTGTTACTACTGTTACACCTGTTATAGCTGTTACTACTGGTACACCTGTTATAGCTGTTACTACTGTTACACCTGTTACACCTGTTACTACTGTTATACCTGTTATAGCTGTTACTACTGGTACACCTGTTATAGCTGTTACTACTGTTACACCTGTTACACCTGTTACTACTGTTATACCTGTTATAGCTGTTACTACTGGTACACCTGTTATAGCTGTTACTACTGGTACACCTGTTACTACTGGTACACCTGTTACACCTGTTACTACTGGTACACCTGTTACTACTGGTACACCTGTTACACCTGTTACTACTGGTACACCTGTTACTACTGGTACACATGTTACACCTGTTACTACTGGTACACCTGTTACTACTGGTACACCTGTTACACCTGTAACACCTGTTACTACTGGTACACCTGTTACTACTGGTACACCTGTTACACCTGTTACTACTGGTACACCTGTTACTACTGGTACACCTGTTACACCTGTAACTACTGGTACACCTGTTACTACTGGTACACCTGTTACACCTGTTACTACTGGTACACCTGTTACACCTGTTATACCTGTTACACATGTTACACCTGTTACTACAGGTACACCTGTTACTACTGTTACACCTGTTACTACTGTTACACATGTTACACCTGTTACTACTGGTACACCTGCTACTACTGGTACACCTGTTACACCTGTTACTACTGGTACACCTGTTACTACTGGTACACCTGTTACACCTGTTACTACTGGTACACCTGTTACACCTGTAACACCTGTTACTACTGGTACACCTGTTACACCTGTTACTACTGGTACACATGTTACTACTGGTACACCTGTTACACCTGTTACTACTGGTACACCTGTTACACCTGTAACACCTGTTACTACTGGTACACATGTTACACCTGTTACTACAGGTACACCTGTTACTACTGTTACACCTGTTACACCTGTTACTACTGGTACACCTGCTACTACTGGTACACCTGTTACACCTGTTACTACTGGTACACCTGTTACACCTGTTATACCTGTTACACATGTTACACCTGTTACTACAGGTACACATGTTACTACTGTTACACC
This sequence comes from Oncorhynchus mykiss, assembly GCF_013265735.2. Classification (NCBI taxonomy): domain Eukaryota; kingdom Metazoa; phylum Chordata; class Actinopteri; order Salmoniformes; family Salmonidae; genus Oncorhynchus; species Oncorhynchus mykiss. Next base: position 71,711,011 of record NC_048582.1, read on the forward strand.
TGTTACACCTGTTACTACTGGTACACCTGCTACTACTGGTACACCTGTTACACCTGTTACTACTGGTACACCTGTTACACCTGTTACACCTGTTACTACTGTTACACTTGTTATAAATGTTACACCTGTTGCGACTGGTACACCTGTTACACCTGTTACACCTGTTATTCCTGTTACACCTGTTACACCTGTTACACCTGTTACATATGTTACACCTTTAACACCTGTTACTACTGTTACACTTGTTATACCTGTTACACCTGTTGCTACTGGTACACCTGTTACTACTGTTACACCTGTTACACCTGTTATTCCTGTTACACCTGTTACACCTGTTAATATGTGTACACCTGTTACACCTGTTACACCTGTTACATATGTTACACCTGTTACACATGTTACTACTGGTACACCTGTTACTCCTGTAACACCTGTTACTACTGTTACACTTGTTATACCTGTTACACCTGTTGCTACTGGTACACCTGTTACTACTGTTACACCTGTTAAACCTGTTATACCTGTTACACCTGTTACACCTGTTTCTACTGTTACACCTATTATACCTGTTACTACTGTTACACCTGTTATACCTGGTACACCTGTTACACCTGTTTCTACTGTTACACCTGTTACACCTGCTACTACTGTTACACCTGTTATACCTGGTACACCTGTTACACCTGTTTCTACTGTTACACCTGTTATACCTGTTACTACTGTTACACCTGTTATACCTGGTACACCTGTTACACCTGTTTCTACTGTTACACCTGTTATACCTGTTACTACTGTTACACCTGTTACACCTGGTTCTACTGTTACACCTGTTATACCTGTTACTACTGGTGCACCTGTTACACCTGTTACACCTGTTTCTACTGTTACACCTGTTATACCTGTTACTACTGTTATACCTGGTACACCTGTTACACCTGTTTCTACTGTTACACCTGTTATACCTGTTACTACTGGTACACCTGTTACACCTGTTACTACATGTAGTGGCTTCCTTTCCTCTTTACCATAGCCACTGCCCCAGCCTGAAGCGGGGTTGTTTGGTACCCATACAGTCCACACACAGGGTTTCCAAACGGACAAACATCCAATGACATCCAAGGACATGGTGCAACAAAAATGTTTATTCTTCTTATATCTAACAAATAAATGATTCTCCAGTCAACCTAAAGCATAGATCACTTGATATGGAAAATACATATTATGACCTGTCTGTATGTCTGTCTGGTCAAAAAACTATACCGCTCCCGCATCTAGCAAGGACTCCCTCCCCCGAAGGCCCAACTTCCTGCCTTTATCCTAACACACTTACCACAATACAATGAACAGGCAAGAGAGGGGGGGCCAAAAACTGAGTTACACTAACAACAAATTAATATATCTCAATCAGGTCAATATACATCATAGAGGTACCGAATATTTCATCATATACATTAATATTTAATACATTTACATTAATATACATGGAGCTCTGTATACTACTGGTACACCTGTTACTACTGCTCCTCATGTTCATAACCTGTTACTACTGC
>NC_048582.1:71717560-71725060 GCF_013265735.2 Oncorhynchus mykiss
ACCAGTTAACAGACCAGAGTAACAGACCCACATAACAGACCAGAGTAACAGACCAGAGTAACAGACCCACATAACAGACCAGAGTAACAGACCAGCGTAACAGACCAGCGTAACAGACCAGTTAACAGACCAGTTAACAGACCAGTTAACAGACCAGAGTAACAGACCAGTTAACAGACCAGAGTAACAGACCAGTTAACAGACCAGACTAACAGACCAGTTAACTGACCAGAGTAACAGACCCACATAACAGACCAGAGTAACAGACCAGCGTAACAGACCAGCGTAACAGACCAGTTAACAGACCAGTTAACAGACCAGTTAACAGACCAGAGTAACAGACCAGTTAACAGACCAGAGTAACAGACCAGTTAACAGACCAGACTAACAGACCAGTTAACTGACCAGAGTAATAGACCAGAGTAACAGACCAGAGTAACAGACCAGAGTAACAGACCAGAGTAACAGACCAGTGTAACAGACCAGCATAACAGACCAGAGTAACAGACCAGAGTAACAGACCAGAGTAACAGACCAGTGTAACAGACCAGCGTAACAGACCAGTTAACAGACCAGTTAACAGACCAGCGTAACAGACCAGTGTAACAGACCAGAGTAACAGACCAGTTAACAGACCAGAGTAACTGACCAGAGTAACAGACCAGAGTAACAGACCAGAGTAACAGACCAGAGTAAAAGATCAGTGTAACATACCAGAGTAACAGACCAGTGTAACAGACCAGAGTAACAGACCAGTTAACAGACCAGAGTAACTGACCAGAGTAACAGACCAGAGTAACAGACCAGAGTAACAGACCAGAGTAAAAGATCAGTGTAACATACCAGAGTAACAGACCAGACTAACATACCAGTTAACTGACCAGAGTAACAGACCAGCGTAACAGACCAGAGTAATTGACCAGAGTAACAGACCAGTGTAACAGACCAGAGTAACAGACCAGCGTAACAGACCAGAGTAATTGACCAGAGTAACAGACCAGCGTAACAGACCAGAGTAACAGACCAGTGTAACAGACCAGAGTAACAGACCAGAGTAACAGACCAGAGTAAAAGATCAGTGTAACATACCAGAGTAACAGACCAGACTAACATACCAGTTAACTGACCAGAGTAACAGACCAGCGTAACAGACCAGAGTAATTGACCAGAGTAACAGACCAGTGTAACAGACCAGAGTAACAGACCAGTGTAACAGACCAGAGTAACAGACCAGAGTAACAGACCAGTGTAACAGACCAGAGTAACAGAACAGTTAACAGACCAGTTAACAGACCAGAGTAACAGTCCAGAGTAACAGACCAGTGTAACTGACCAGAGTAACAGACCAGAGTAACAGACCAGCGTAACAGACCAGTTAACTGACCAGAGTAACAGACCAGTTAACTGACCAGAGTAACAGACCAGAGTAACAGACCAGTTAACAGACCAGTTAACAGACCAGAGTAACAGACCCACATAACAGACCAGAGTAACAGACCAGCGTAACAGACCAGCGTAACAGACCAGTTAACAGACCAGTTAACAGACCAGTTAACAGACCAGAGTAACAGACCAGTTAACAGACCAGAGTAACAGACCAGTTAACAGACCAGACTAACAGACCAGTTAACTGACCAGATTAACAGACCCACATAACAGACCAGAGTAACAGACCAGCGTAACAGACCAGCGTAACAGACCAGTTAACAGACCAGTTAACAGACCAGTTAACAGACCAGAGTAACAGACCAGTTAACAGACCAGAGTAACAGACCAGTTAACAGACCAGACTAACAGACCAGTTAACTGACCAGAGTAACAGACCAGAGTAACAGACCAGAGTAACAGACCAGAGTAACAGACCAGAGTAACAGACCAGTGTAACAGACCAGCGTAACAGACCAGAGTAACAGACCAGAGTAACAGACCAGTGTAACAGACCAGCGTAACAGACCAGTTAACAGACCAGTTAACAGACCAGCGTAACAGACCAGTGTAACAGACCAGAGTAACAGACCAGTTAACAGACCAGAGTAACTGACCAGAGTAACAGACCAGAGTAACAGACCAGAGTAACAGACCAGAGTAAAAGATCAGTGTAACATACCAGAGTAACAGACCAGTGTAACAGACCAGAGTAACAGACCAGTTAACAGACCAGAGTAACTGACCAGAGTAACAGACCAGAGTAACAGACCAGAGTAACAGACCAGAGTAAAAGATCAGTGTAACATACCAGAGTAACAGACCAGACTAACATACCAGTTAACTGACCAGAGTAACAGACCAGCGTAACAGACCAGAGTAATTGACCAGAGTAACAGACCAGTGTAACAGACCAGAGTAACAGACCAGCGTAACAGACCAGAGTAATTGACCAGCTAACAGACCAGAGTAATTGACCAGACTAACAGACCAGTTAACTGACCAGAGTAACAGACCAGCGTAACAGACCAGAGTAATTGACCAGAGTAACAGACCAGCGTAACAGACCAGAGTAACAGACCAGTGTAACAGACCAGAGTAACAGACCAGAGTAACAGACCAGAGTAAAAGATCAGTGTAACATACCAGAGTAACAGACCAGACTAACATACCAGTTAACTGACCAGAGTAACAGACCAGCGTAACAGACCAGAGTAATTGACCAGAGTAACAGACCAGTGTAACAGACCAGAGTAACAGACCAGTGTAACAGACCAGAGTAACAGACCAGAGTAACAGACCAGTGTAACAGACCAGAGTAACAGAACAGTTAACAGACCAGTTAACAGACCAGAGTAACAGTCCAGAGTAACAGACCAGTGTAACAGACCAGAGTAACAGACCAGAGTAACAGACCAGAGAAGCAGACCAGTTAACAGACCAGTTAACAGACCAGAGTAACAGACCAGCGTAACAGACCAGTGTGACAGACCAGAGTAACAGACCAGAGTAACAGACCAGAGTAATAGACCAGTGTGACAGACCAGAGTAACAGACCAGAGTAACAGACCAGAATAACAGACCAGTTAACAGACCAGAGTACCAGACCAGAGTAACACACCATGTCCTGTTTCTGCCCCACACACCATGTCCTGTTTCTGCCCCACACACCCTGCCCTGTTTCTGTCCCACACAGCATGCCCTGTTTCTGTCCCACACAGCATGCCCTGTTTCTGTCCCACACAGCATGCCCTGTTTCTGTCCCACACACCCTGCCCTGTTTCTGCCCCACACACCATGTCCTGTTTCTGTCCCACACACCATGTCCTGTTTCTGCCCCACACACCCTGCCCTGTTTCTCCCCCACACACCCTACCCTGTTTCTGTCCCACACACCCTACCCTGTTTCTGCCCCACACACCCTACCCTGTTTCTCCCCCACACACCCTGCCCTGTTTCTCCCCCACACACCCTACCCTGTTTCTGTCCCACACACCCTACCCTGTTTCTGTCCCACACACCATGTCCTGTTTCTCCCCCACACACCCTACCCTGTTTCTGTCCCACACACCCTACCCTGTTTCTGCCCCACACACCATGTCCTGTTTCTGTCTGAGTGGTGCAGTAGCCACGGTGAATTATTGTGTTTTCTGATGATGTGCACCTGTGTGTTTTCTGACGATGTGCCCCTGTGTGTTTTCTGATGATGTGCACCTGTGTGTTTTCTGACGATGTGCCCCTGTGTGTTTTCTGACGATGTGCCCCTGTGTGTTTTCTGACGATGTGCACCTGTGTGTTTTCTGATGATGTGCCCCAGTGTGTTTTCTGACGATGTGCCCCTGTGTGTTTTCTGATGATGTGCACCTGTGTGTTTTCTGACGATGTGCCCCTGTGTGTTTTCTGATGATGTGCACCTGTGTGTTTTCTGACGATGTGCCCCTGTGTGTTTTCTGACGATGTGCCCCTGTGTGTTTTCTGCCGATGTGCCCCTGTGTGTTTTCTGCCGATGTGCCCCTGTGTGTTTTCTGACGATGTGCACCAGTGTGTTTTCTGATGATGTGCACCTGTGTGTTTTCTGACGATGTGCACCTGTGTGTTTTCTGACGATGTGCACCTATGTGTTTTCTGACGATGTGCAACATCTTACAATATAATCAACCCTGTAGTTATTAAATACATATGGATGTTGTGATTGAGATGTCTGCATAGAGAAAAGGGAGTGATGATGGTTTTAATACCACCTCAGGAACACCACCTCATGAATATCACCTCATTAATACCACCTCATGAATATCACCTCATTAATATCACCTCATTAATATCACCTCATTAATACCACCTCATGAATATCACCTCATTAATACCACCTCATTAATATCACCTCATTAATACCACCTCATGAATATCACCTCATTAATACCACCTCATTAATATCACCTCATTAATACCACCTCATTAATACCACCTCATTAATATCACCTCATTAATACCACCTCAGAAATACCACCTCATTAATACCACCTCAGGAAAACCACCACAGGAACACCACCTCAGGAACACCGCCTCAGGAATACCACCTCATTAATACCACCTCATTAATACCACCTCATTAATATCACCTCAGGAATACCACCTCAGGAATACCACCTCAGGAATACCACCTCATTAATACCACCTCATTAATACCACCTCATTAATATCACCTATCACTGGCTCAGTCAGGGACCTGGCATGATTATAGCTCAGTCAGGGACCTGGCATGATTATAGCTCAGTCAGGGACCTGGCATGATTATCGCTCAGTCTGGGACCTGGCATGATTATAGCTCAGTCAGGGACCTGGCATGACTTTGACAGTGGAATAGCAAAACCAATAATTGGTAATGATGGGCTCTGTGTCAAGCCAAGCAAACTAATCTGGAACATAATATGATTTTTTTTGTCTGTGAGGAGAGGAAGGTAGGGAGCATTTCAGAGTTCCTCTAATGGCTGCTCTGGACCCAGCAATGTCTACTGGTTCTAGAAAAACACAAAGTCTTACTCTCATAGTGGATGCGGAAGCCGATGTCCGAGTGGCTTTTGTCAGTGGAGAAGAGGAGGAACAGGAAGTTGGAGGTGCTGATGAGGAACTGGGGCACCTGGGTACCCTGGTAGCTACCAATCAGAGGTGACGAGGGGAACCGCCCATCACGCACCTCCAGCACGTCATAGTTTACCTCAGTACGAAACCTGGGGGAACAACCAATGGGTTAACAGGAATCTGGGAGAATAACCAATGGGTGAACAGCAATCGATGGGACAACTAATGGAGGAACAGCAATCGATGGGACAACTAATGGAGGAACAGCAATCTGGGGGAACAACCAATTGGTTAACAAGAATCTGGGAGAATAACCAATGTTTTAACAAGTATCTGGGGAACATCCAATGGATTAACAGGAATCTGTGGGACCATACTCCTCAGTGAAATTCATAAAAAAAAAAAAAATTGTGAATCTTTAAAAAAGAGATGCTAAATATATTCACGTAACCAAATAATTGATTAAAACACAGTGTTTTGTAAAGAAGGTCTACAGCAGCCTCAACAGCACTCTGTAGGGTAGCACCATGGTGTAGCCGGAGGACAGCTAGCTTCCATCCTCCTCTAGGTACAGTACATTGACTTCAATACAAAACCTAGGAAGCTCATGGTTTTCATCCTCTTCTTTAGACTTACACAGTAATTATGACAAATTCTGGAGGACATCCTCCAACCTATCAGAGCTCTTACAGCATGAACTGACATGTTTTCCACCCAATCAAAAGATCAGAGAATGAATCGAGTACTGAAAGCATAAGCTACAACTAGCTAGCACTGCAGTGCATACAATGTGGTGAGTATCTGATTCAAAGAGAGAAAGACAATAGTTGAACAGTTTTGAACAAATTATATATATATATATATATTTAAACTGAAGGAGAAGCAAGAGAAAAATAGAGAGAGAGATTAAGCTGTATATCCTAATTTGTTTCACTTCACATTCACTTACTAGCAGCTAGCTAGTTTAGCCTGCTCAAACAGAGAGGGATGCTATGCTAGCTAGTTTAGCCTGCTCAAATAGAGAGGGATGCTATGCAAGCTAGTTTATCCTGCTCAAACAGAGGGGGAAGCAAGGTTAGCTAGTTTAGCCTGCTCAAACAGAGAGGGAAGCTATGCTATCTAGTTTAGCCTGCTCAAACAGAGAGGGAAGCTATGCTATCTAGTTTAGCATGCTCAAACAGAGAGGGATGCTATGCAAGCTAGTTTAGCCTGCTCAAACAGAGAGGGAAGCAATGTTAGCTAGCTGGCTATGGCTATCCAACACTGGAACTTTATCAAGGTAAGCTTTTGGTTTCTTAATTTATTACCACCGGGGCCCCGCCGGTGTAACTGCTAAGCTGCTTGCTGACTGTACAGTGTACTGCATGACTGTAGCGGGTTTACTAACATGTTACTTCTAGTAGCTATGTTGACTATGACGTTGGCTAATAGGGTGACAACGATGTAGGCTGTGTGGAGCGGTTAGCGGTTATAATATGAAGGTTTGGTTTGGAAAAGTTTTTTCCGCCTGGTCACAGACAGCTGATGTGTTGTGCACTGAAGTCCACAAGAGAAGGAGAAGAGCTCATAGATGGGAGAAGGAATTATACAACGAGTTAAATGGCCTCGCTGTTTGTATGTGGCTGCTATGAAAGTGAACTGTGTTTGCTTGTGATCAGGGGTGTATTCATTCCGGCGATTCTGTTAGAAAAAAACGTTTTTTTGAACAGAAGCAAACGGAACAAAGCGGGGAAAAACATACCTGAATTTGTCCAATAGAAACTCTTGTCTGCAACTGGTGGACAAATGAATACACCCTAGATCAGCTAGATGCAGGCAAGAGTCTGCAATGTGCTATTGAATGTCACTGTCTGTCACCTCAAATTTCTCTCAACCTGTTTGCACCTACCCTGTAAACTTTCATTCATAGGCTAGGTTGTAGCAACCTCATGATGGGTATAGGGAAATTAGAGTGTAATGTAGTAGCCTAAACCTATGGATGTTAATGCTGTAATAGAAATAAGGCCATTCTAATAAAACAATTGTACTGTCCTCCCTCATATTAAACGGCACCAGCCGCCACTGGTCAATATACTGTAAAACTTTGGGAACAACCAATGGGTTAGCAGGAATCTGATGGAATAACCAATGGGTTAGCAGGAATCTGATGGAATAACCAATGGGTTAGCAGGATTCTGAGGGAACAACCAATGGGTTAGCAGGAATCTGATGGAATAACCAATGGGTTAGCAGGAATCTGATGGAATAACCAATGGGTTAGCAGGATTCTGAGGGAACAACCAATGGGTTACAGGAATCTGATGGAATAACCAATGGGTTAGCAGGATTCTGAGGGAACAACCAATGGGTTAGCAGGAATCTGATGGAATAACCAATGGGTTAGCAGGATTCTGAGGGAACATCCAATGGGTTAGCAGGAATCTGATGGAATAACCAATGGGTTAGCAGGATTCTGAGGGAACAACCAATGGGTTAGCAGGATTCTGAGGGAACAAG
>NC_048582.1:71727560-71757560 GCF_013265735.2 Oncorhynchus mykiss
CTGATCAACAGCCTGTGAAATGAGGCTGACATGCCTGCTTGCTAATGTGCCTTGTCTCCTCATTGATGTGAATGCCTTGTCAATACTGCAGGTCGTTCATTATGCAGTGATCTGTATTGTGTTGTAAAAAAAATATAGAAAAAAATTAACTAATTCGCCACTTCATCGATTGTCATTACAAATGCAGACACTGTGTTTTATTGGCTTTTACCAATTGACCTTCAGTATTCAGATGTAACTGATCAATTGATCTGACGGCTGTGTTTCATACACTACACTATAACCTGGCATACTGTTTCATACACTATAACCTGGCATACTGTTTAATACACTATAACCTGGCATACTGTTTCATACACTATAACCTGGCATACTGTTTCATACACTATAACCTGGCATACTGTTTCATACACTACTCTATAACCTGGCATACTGTTTCATACACTACACTATAACCTGGCATACTGTTTCATACACTATAACCTGGCATACTGTTTCATACACTACTCTATAACCTGGCATACTGTTTCATACACTACTCTATAACCTGGCATACTGTTTCATACACTACTCTATAACCTGGCATACTGTTTCATACACTATAACCTGGCATACTGTTTCATACACTATAACCTGGCATACTGTTTCATACACTACTCTATAACCTGGCATACTGTTTCATACACTACTCTATAACCTGGCATACTGTTTCATACACTACTCTATAACCTGGCATACTGTTTCATACACTATAACCTGGCATACTGTTTAATACACTACTCTATAACCTGGCATACTGTTTCATACACTATAACCTGGCATACTGTTTCATACACTATAACCTGGCATACTGTTTCATACACTATAACCTGGCATACTGTTTCACACACTACTCTATAACCTGGCATACTGTTTCATACACTACTCTATAACCTGGCATACTGTTTCATACACTACTCTATAACCTGGCATACTGTTTCATACACTATAACCTGGCATACTGTTTCATACACTACTCTATAACCTGGCATACTGTTTCATACACTATAACCTGGCATACTGTTTCATACACTACTCTATAACCTGGCATACTGTTTCATACACTATAACCTGGCATACTGTTTCATACACTATAACCTGGCATACTGTTTCACACACTACTCTATAACCTGGCATACTGTTTCATACACTACTCTATAACCTGGCATACTGTTTCATACACTACTCTATAACCTGGCATACTGTTTCATACACTATAACCTGGCATACTGTTTCATACACTACTCTATAACCTGGCATACTGTTTCATACACTATAACCTGGCATACTGTTTCATACACTACTCTATAACCTGGCATACTGTTTCATACACTACACTATAACCTGGCATACTGTTTCATACACTACTCTATAACCTGGCATACTGTTTCATACACTATAACCTGGCATACTGTTTCATACACTACTCTATAACCTGGCATACTGTTTCATACACTACTCTATAACCTGGCATACTGTTTCATACACTATAACCTGGCATACTGTTTCACACACTACTCTATAACCTGGCATACTGTTTCATACACTACTCTATAACCTGGCATACTGTTTCATACACTACTCTATAACCTGGCATACTGTTTCATACACTACTCTATAACCTGGCATACTGTTTCATACACTACTCTATAACCTGGCATACTGTTTCATACACTACTCTATAACCTGGCATACTGTTTCATACACTACTCTATAACCTGGCATACTGTTTTATACACTATAACCTGGCATACTGTTTCATACACTACTCTATAACCTGGCATACTGTTTCATACACTACACTATAACCTGGCATACTGTTTTATACACTATAACCTGGCATACTGTTTCACACACTACTCTATAACCTGGCATACTGTTTAATACACTACACTATAACCTGGCATACTGTTTTATACACTATAACCTGGCATACTGTTTCATACACTACACTATAACCTGGCATACTGTTTAATACACTACTCTATAACCTGGCATACTGTTTCATACACTACACTATAACCTGGCATACTGTTTAATACACTACACTATAACCTGGCATACTGTTTTATACACTATAACCTGGCATACTGTTTCATACACTACACTATAACCTGGCATACTGTTTAATACACTACACTATAACCTGGCATACTGTTTTATACACTATAACCTGGCATACTGTTTCATACACTACTCTATAACCTGGCATACTGTTTCATACACTACACTATAACCTGGCATACTGTTTCATACACTACACTATAACCTGGCATACTGTTTCATACACTATAACCTGGCATACTGTTTCATACACTACTCTATAACCTGGCATACTGTTTCATACACTACACTATAACCTGGCATACTGTTTAATACACTACTCTATAACCTGGCATACTGTTTCATACACTACACTATAACCTGGCATACTGTTTCATACACTATAACCTGGCATACTGTTTCATACACTACACTATAACCTGGCATACTGTTTCATACACTACTCTATAACCTGGCATACTGTTTCATACACTACTCTATAACCTGGCATACTGTTTCATACACTACACTATAACCTGGCATACTGTTTAATACACTAATCTATAACCTGGCATACTGTTTTATACACTATAACCTGGCATACTGTTTCATACACTACTCTATAACCTGGCATACTGTTTCATACACTACACTATAACCTGGCATACTGTTTAATACACTACTCTATAACCTGGCATACTGTTTCATACACTATAACCTGGCATACTGTTTCACACACTACTCTATAACCTGGCATACTGTTTCATACACTACTCTATAACCTGGCATACTGTTTCATACACTACTCTATAACCTGGCATACTGTTTAATACACTATAACCTGGCATACTGTTTCATACACTACTCTATAACCTGGCATACTGTTTCATACACTATAACCTGGCATACTGTTTCATACACTACTCTATAACCTGGCATACTGTTTCATACACTATAACCTGGCATACTGTTTCATACACTACACTATAACCTGGCATACTGTTTAATACACTACACTATAACCTGGCATACTGTTTTATACACTATAACCTGGCATACTGTTTCATACACTACTCTATAACCTGGCATACTGTTTCATACACTATAACCTGGCATACTGTTTCATACACTACTCTATAACCTGGCATACTGTTTCATACACTATAACCTGGCATACTGTTTCATACACTACTCTATAACCTGGCATACTGTTTCATACACTATAACCTGGCATACTGTTTCATACACTACACTATAACCTGGCATACTGTTTAATACACTACACTATAACCTGGCATACTGTTTTATACACTATAACCTGGCATACTGTTTCATACACTACTCTATAACCTGGCATACTGTTTCATACACTACTCTATAACCTGGCATACTGTTTCATACACTACTCTATAACCTGGCATACTGTTTCATACACTACTCTATAACCTGGCATACTGTTTCATACACTACACTATAACCTGGCATACTGTTTCATACACTACTCTATAACCTGGCATACTGTTTAATACACTACACTATAACCTGGCATACTGTTTCATACACTACTCTATAACCTGGCATACTGTTTCATACACTACTCTATAACCTGGCATACTGTTTCATACACTACTCTATAACCTGGCATACTGTTTCATACACTACACTATAACCTGGCATACTGTTTAATACACTACACTATAACCTGGCATACTGTTTAATACACTACTCTATAACCTGGCATACTGTTTCATACACTACACTATAACCTGGCATACTGTTTCATACACTACTCTATAACCTGGCATACTGTTTCATACACTACTCTATAACCTGGCATACTGTTTCATACACTACTCTATAACCTGGCATACTGTTTCATACACTACTCTATAACCTGGCATACTGTTTCATACACTACTCTATAACCTGGCATACTGTTTCATAGTAGTAGACAGTACTCACTTGTAGTAGACATAACTATAATCTGGCACACTGTAATGCATCACGAGTGGTAGATGGTACTATAATCTGGAATACTGTAATAAATCACTAGCAGTAGATGGTACTATAATCTGGCATACTGTAATGAATCACTAGTAGTAGATGGTACCAAAACAGATGGTACTATAATCTGGCATACTGTAATGAATAACTGGTAGTAGATAGTACTATAATCTGGCATACCGTAATGAATCACTAGTAGTAGACAGTACTATAATCTGGCATACTGTAATGAATCACTAGTAGTAGACATAACTATAATCTGGCATACTTTAAAGAATCACTAGTAGTAGACAGAACTAGAATCTGATATACTGTAATGTGGTACTATATTCTGGCATACTGTAATGAATCACTAGTAGTAGACAGTACTATAATCTGGCATACTGTAATGAATCACTAGTAGTAGACAGTACTGTAATCTGGCATACTGTAATGAATCACTAGTAGTAGGCAGTACTAGAATCTGATATACTGTAATGTGGTACTATAATCTGGCACACTGTAATGAATCACTATTAGTAGACAGTACTATAATATGGCATACTGTAATGAATCACTAGTAGTAGACAGTACTATAATCTGGCATACTGTAATGAATCACTAGTAGTAGACAGTAGTATAATCGGGCATACTGTAATGAATCACTAGTAGTAGACAGAACTATATTCTGGCATACTGTAAAGAATCACAAGTGGTAGATGGTACTATAATCTGTCATACTGTAATAAATCACTAGTAGTAGATGGTACTATAATCTGGCATACTGTAATGAATCACTAGTAGTAGATGGAACCAAAACAGATGGTACTATAATCTGGCATACTGTAATGAATCACTAGTAGTAGACAGTACTATAATCTAGCATACTGTAATGAATGATGGTGTTGTAGACAGTACTATAATCTGACATACTCTAATGTGGCACTATAATCTGGCATACTGTAATGAATCACCAGTAGTAGACAGTACTATAATATGGCATACTGTAATGAATCACTATTAGTAGACAGTACTATAATCTGGCATAATGTAATGAATCACTAGTAGTAGACAGTACTATAATCTGGCATACTGTAATGAATCACTAGTAGTAGACAGTACTATAATCTGGCATACTGTAATGAATCACTAGTAGTAGACAGTACTATAATCTGGCATACTGTAATAAATCACTAGTAGTAGACAGTACTATAATCTGGCATACTGTAATGAATCACTAGTAGTAGACAGTACTATAATCTGGCATACTGTAATGAATCACTAGTAGTAGACAGTACTATCATCTGGCATACTGTAATGAATCACTAGTAGTAGACGGTACCAAAACAGATGGTACTGGTTCTAATGTCAACTATTACACAGATTTGACAACATTGGTTTATCCATGTCTGGCTGTAGTGTAATCACAATAGGCCCATCGCATCCTCTGCCTCCTCGAATCTCATGTAGACTCTGATGAACGGCACAAACAATACATGAAGGCAAGGCCTCTTCTGTTCCCTCGTCAAAGTTGTGCGAGAGCAAGGTGGACTCAGTTACACCAGCTCTGTCAGGAGGAACGGGACAATATTCACCAAAATGATTGTGGAAGGCTACCCAAAACGTTTGACCCAAATTAAACAATTTAAAGGCAATGCTGTCAAATACTAATTGAGTGTGTGTAAACTTTTGACCCACTGGGAATGTGATTAAAGAAATAAAAAGCTGAAATAAATCATTCTCTCAACTATTATTATGACTTTTCACATTATTAAAATAAAGTGGTGATCCTAACTGACCTAAAACAGGGTATTTTTACTGGGATTAAATGTCAGGAATTGTGAAAAACTGAGTTTAAATGTATTTGGCTGAGGTGTATGTAAACATCCGACTTCAACTGTAGATGCAAATCTAATCATAAGGTAAAGTTTGATTTGATCAAAGTGAAGTTATCAATCGACATAACATCTACATAACAATTACATCTACATAACTATTACATCTAAATAACATCTACATAACTATTACATCTACATAACTATTACATCTACATAACTATTACATCTACATAACTATTACATCTACATAACTATTACATCTACATAACATCTACATAACTATTACATCTACATAACTATTACATCTACATAACTATTACATCTACATAACATCTACATAACTATTACATCTACATGACTATTACATCTACATAACATCTACATACCTATTACATCTACATAACTATTACATCTACATAACATCTACATAACATCTACATAACTATTACATCTACATAACATCTACATAACTATTACATCTACATGACTATTACATCTACATAACATCTACATAACTATTACATCTACATAACATCTACATAACTATTACATCTACATAACATCTACATAACTATTACATCTACATGACTATTACATCTACATAACATCTACATACCTATTACATCTACATAACATCTACATAACTATTACATCTACATAACTATTACATCTACATAACTATTACATCTACATAACTATTACATCTACATAACTATTACATCTACATAACTATTACATCTACATAACATCTACATAACTATTACATCTACATGACTATTACATCTACATAACTATTACATCTACATAACTATTACATCTGCATAACTATTACATCTACATGACTATTACATCTACATGACTATTACATCTACATGACTATTACATCTACATGACTATTACATCTACATCTACATACCTATTACATCTACATAACATCTACATAACTATTACATCTACATAACTATTACATCTACATAACTATTACATCTACATAACTATTACATCTACATAACATCTACATAACTATTACATCTACATAACTATTACATCTACATAACTATTACATCTACATAACTATTACATCTACATAACTATTACATCTACATAACATCTACATAACTATTACATCTACATAACTATTACATCTACATAACTATTACATCTACATAACTATTACATCTACATAACTATTACATCTACATAACATCTACATAACTATTACATCTACATAACATCTACATCTACATGACTATTACATCTACATAACATCTACATAACTATAACATCTACATAACTATTACATCTACATAACATCTACATGACTATTACATCTACATAACTATTACATCTACATAACTATTACATCTACATAACATCTACATGACTATTACATCTACATAACTATTACATCTACATAACTATTACATAACTATTACATCTACATAACATCTACATAACTATTACATCTACATAACATCTACATGACTATTACATCTACATAACTATTACATCTACATAACATCTACATAACTATTACATCTACATAACTATTACATCTACATAACTATTACATCTACATAACTATTACATCTACATAACATCTACATAACTATTACATCTACATAACTATTACATCTACATAACTATTACATAACTATTACATCTACATAACATCTACATAACTATTACATCTACATAACATCTACATAACTATTACATCTACATAACATCTACATAACTATTACATCTACATAACTATTACATCTACATAACTATTACATCTACATAACATCTACATAACTATTACATCTACATAACATCTACATAACTATTACATCTACATAACATCTACATAACTATTACATCTACATAACATCTACATAACTATTACATCTACATAACATCTACATAACTATTACATCTACATAACATCTACATAACTATTACATCTACATAACTATTACATCTACATAACTATTACATCTACATAACATCTACATCTACATGACTATTACATCTACATAACTATTACATCTACATAACATCTACATAACTATTACATCTACATAACATCTACATAGCTATTACATCAACATAACATCTACATAACTATTACATCTACATAACATCTACATAACTATTACATCTACATAACATCTACATAACTATTACATCTACATAACTATTACATCTACATAACATCTACATAACTATTACATCTACATAACTATTACATCTACATAACTATTACATCTACATAACATCTACATAACTATTACATCTACATAACTATTACATCTACATAACATCTACATAACTATAACATCTACATAACTATTACATCTACATAACATCTACATAACTATTACATCTACATAACTATTACATCTACATAACATCTACATAACTATTACATCTACATAACTATTACATCTACATAACTATTACATCTACATAACATCTACATAACTATTACATCTACATAACTATTACATCTACATAACTATTACATCTACATAACATCTACATAACTATTACATCTACATAACATCTGCATAACTTTTGCATCTACATAACATCTACATAACTATTACATCTACATAACATCTACATAACTATTACATCTACATAACATCTACATAACTATTACATCTACATAACATCTACATAACTATTACATCTACATGACTATTACATCTACATAACTATTACATCTACATAACATCTACATCTACATGACTATTACATCTACATAACTATTACATCTACATAACATCTACATAACTATTACATCTACATGACTATTACATCTACATAACTATTACATCTACATAACATCTACATAACTATAACATCTACATAACTATTACATCTACATAACATCTACATAACTATAACATCTACATAACATCTACATCTACATAACTATTACATCTACATAACTATTACATCTACATAACTATTACATCTACATAACTATTACATCTACATAACATCTACATAACTATTACATCTACATAACTATTACATCTACATAACTATTACATCTACATAACATCTACATAACTATTACATCTACATAACATCTACATAACTATTACATCTACATAACATCTACATAACTATTACATCTACATAACATCTACATAACTATTATATCTACATGACTATTACATCTACATAACATCTACATAACTATTACATCTACATAACTATTACATCTACATAACATCTACATAACTATTACATCTACATAACTATTACATCTACATAACATCTACATAACTATTACATCTACATAACATCTACATAACTATTACATCTACATAACTATTACATCTACATAACTATTACATCTACATAACATCTACATAACTATTACATCTACATAACATCTACATAACTATTACATCTACATAACAATTACACCTACATGACTATTACATCTACATAACTATTACATCTACATAACATCTACATAACTATTACATCTACATAACTATTACATCTACATGACTATTACATCTACATAACATCTACATAACTATTATATCTACATGACTATTACATCTACATAACATCTACATAACTATAACATCTACATAACATCTGCATAACTATTACATCTACATAACTATTACATCTACATAACTATTACATCTACATAACATCTACATAACTATTACATCTACATAACTATTACATCTAAATAACATCTACATAACTATTACATCTACATAACTATTACATCTACATAACTATTACATCTACATAACTATTACATCTACATAACTATTACATCTACATAACTATTACATCTACATAACTATTACATCTACATGACTATTACATCTACATAACTATTACATCTACATAACATCTACATAACATCTACATAACTATTACATCTACATAACTATTACATCTACATAACTATTACATCTACATAACATCTACATAACTATTACATCTACATAACATCTACATCTACATAACATCTACATAACTATTACATCTACATAACATCTACATAACTATTACATCTACATTACATCTACATAACTATTACATCTACATGACTATTACATCTACATACCTATTACATCTACATAACTATTACATCTACATAACATCTACATAACTATTACATCTACATAACATCTACATAACTATTACATCTACATAACTATTACATCTACATAACATCTACATAACTATTACATCTACATAACTATTACATCTACATAACATCTACATAACTATTACATCTACATAACTATTACATCTACATAACATCTACATAACTATTACATCTACATAACATCTGCATAACTATTACATCTACATAACATCTACATAACTATTACATCTACATAACATCTACATAACTATTACATCTACATAACTATTACATCTACATAACTATTACATCTACATAACTATTACATCTACATAACATCTACATAACTATTACATCTACATAACTATTACATCTAAATAACATCTACATAACTATTACATCTACATAACTATTACATCTACATAACATCTACATAACTATTACATCTACATAACTATTACATCTACATAACATCTACATAACTATTACATCTACATAACATCTGCATAACTTTTGCATCTACATAACATCTACATAACTATTACATCTACATAACATCTACATACCTATTACATCTACATAACATCTACATAACTATTACATCTACATAACATCTACATAACTATTACATCTACATAACATCTACATAACTATTACATCTACATAACATCTACATAACTATTACATCTACATAACATCTACATAACTATTACATCTACATAACATCTACATAACTATTACATCTACATAACTATTACATCTACATAACATCTACATAACTATTATATCTACATGACTATTACATCTACATAACTATTACATCTACATAACATCTACATAACTATTACATCTACATAACATCTACATAACTATTACATCTACATAACATCTACATAACTATTACATCTACATAACATCTACATAACTATTACATCTACATAACATCTACATAACTATTACATCTACATAACATCTACATAACTATTACATCTACATAACTATTACATCTACATAACTATTACATCTACATAACATCTACATAACTATTACATCTACATAACTATTACATCTACATAACATCTACATGACTATTACATCTACATAACATCTACATAACTATTACATCTACATAACATCTACATAACTATTACATCTACATAACTATTACATCTACATAACTATTACATCTACATAACATCTACATAACTATTATATCTACATGACTATTACATCTACATAACTATTACATCTACATAACATCTACATAACTATTACATCTACATAACTATTACATCTACATAACTATTACATCTACATAACTATTACATCTACATAACATCTACATAACTATTACATCTACATAACTATTACATCTACATAACTATTACATCTACATAACTATTACATCTACATAACTATTACATCTACATAACATCTACATGACTATTACATCTACATAACATCTACATAACTATTACATCTACATAACTATTACATCTACATAACATCTACATAACTATTACATCTACATAACTATTACATCTACATAACATCTACATAACTATTACATCTACATAACTATTACATCTACATAACTATTACATCTACATAACATCTACATAACTATTACATCTACATAACATCTACATCTACATAACTATTACATCTGCATAACTTTTGCATCTACATAACTATTACATCTACATAACTATTACATCTACATAACATCTACATAACTATTACATCTACATAACTATTACATCTACATAACTATTACATCTACATAACTATTACATCTACATAACTATTACATCTACATAACATCTACATAACTATTACATCTACATAACATCTACATCTACATAACTATTACATCTACATAAGTTATACATTGATGATCTTCTTCCTATGTTGTTACTGTGTGCTGGGGACAAGCAGGAATGTCACTTAGTCCATCAGGTCCATCCGGTCCATCAGGTCCATAGGGTCAACCAGGTCCATCAGGTCCATCAGGTTCATCAGGTCCTTAGGGTCCATAGGGTCCATCAGGTCCATCAGGTCCATCAGGTCCATCCGGTCCATCAGGTCCATAGGGTCCACCAGGTCCATCCAGTCCATCAGGTCCATCAGGTCCATAGGGTCCATCAGGTCCATCAGGTCCACCAGGTCCATCAGGTCCATCAGGTCCATCAGGTCCATCCGGTCCATCAGGTCCATAGGGTCCACCAGGTCCATCGGGTCCATCAGGTCCATAGGGTCCACCAGGTCCATCCAGTCCATCAGGTCCATAGGGTCCACCAGGTCCATCAGGTCATCAGGTCCATCAGGTCCATCAGTTCCATCAGGTCCATCCGGTCCACCATGTCCATAGGGTCCATCAGGTCCATCAGGTCCATCAGGTCCATTAGGTCCATAGGGTCCATCAGGTCCATAGGTTCCATCAGGTCCATAGGGTCCACCAGGTCCATCCGGTCCATCAGGTCCATAGGGTCCATCAGGTCCATAGGGTCCATCAGGTCCATCAGGTCCACCAGGTCCATCCGGTCCATCCGGTCCATCAGGTTCATCCGGTCCATCAGGTCCATAGGGTCCACCAGGTCCATCAGGTCCATCCGGTCCATAGGGTCCACCAGGTCCATCAGGTCCATCAGGTCCATCAGGTTCATCAGGTCCATCAGGTTCATCAGGTTCATACGGTCCATCAGGTCCATCAGGTCCATCAGGTCCATCAGGTCCATCAGGTCCATCCGGTCCATCAGGTCCATCCGGTTCTTCCGGTTCATCAGGTCCATCAGGTCCATCAGGTTCATCAGGTCCATCAGGTCCATCAGGTCCATCCGGTCCATCAGGTCCATCCGGTCCATCAGGTCCATCAGGTCCATCAGGTCCATCAGGTCCATCCGGTCCATCCGGTCCATCAGGTCCATCAGGTCCATCAGGTCCATCAGGTCCATCCGGTCCATCCGGTCCATCCGGTCCATCAGGTCCACCAGGTCCATCAGGTCCATAGGGTCCATAGGGTCCATCAGGTTCATCAGGTCCATAGGGTCCATCCGGTCCATCCGGTCCATCAGATCCACCAGGTCCATAGGGTCCATCAGGTCCATAGGGTCCATAGGGTCCATCAGGTCAATAGGGTCCATAGGGTCCATCAGGTTCATCAGGTCTATCAGGTCCATCCGGTCCATAGGGTCCACCAGGTCCATAGGGTCCACCAGGTCCATCAGGTCCATCAGGTTCATCAGGTCCATAGGTTCATCAGGTCCACCAGGTCCATCAGGTCCATAGGGTCCATAGGGTCCATCAGGTTCATCAGGTCCATAGGGTCCATAGGGTCTATCAGGTCCATCAGGTCCATCCGGTCCATCCGGTCCATCAGGTCCATCAGGTTCATCAGGTCCACCAGGTCCATCAGGTCCATAGGGTCCATAGGGTCCATCAGGTCCATCAGGTCCATAGGGTCCATCAGGTCCATAGGGTCCATAGGGTCCATAGGGTCCATCAGGTTCATCAGGTCTATCAGGTCCATCCGGTCCATAGGGTCCACCAGGTCCATAGGGTCCACCAGGTCCATCAGGTCCATCAGGTTCATCAGGTCCACCAGGTCCATCAGGTCCATAGGGTCCATAGGGTCTATCAGGTCCATCAGGTCCATCCTGTCCATCAGGTCCATAGGTTCATCAGGTCCACCAGGTCCATCAGGTCCATAGGGTCCATAGGGTCAATCAGGTTCATCAGGTCCATAGGGTCCATAGGGTCCATCAGGTTCATCAGGTCCATAGGGTCCATAGGGTCCATAGGGTCTATCAGGTCCATCCGGTCCATCCGGTCCATCCGGTCCATCCGGTTCATCCGATCCATCAGGTCCATCCGGTCCATCAGGTCCATCAGGTCCATAGGGTCCACCAGGTCCATAGGGTCCACCAGGTCCATCAGGTCCATCCGGTCCATCAGGTCCATCAGGTCCATCAGGTCCATAGGGTCCACCAGGTCCATAGGGTCCACCAGGTCCATAGGGTCCATAGGGTCTATCAGGTCCATCAGGTCCATCCTGTCCATCAGGTCCATAGGTTCATCAGGTCCACCAGGTCCATCAGGTACATAGGGTCCATAGGGTCCATCAGGTTCATCAGGTCCATAGGGTCCATAGGGTCTATCAGGTCCATCAGGTCCATCCGGTCCATCCGGTCCATCAGGTCCATCAGGTTCATCAGGTCCACCAGGTCCATCAGGTCCATAGGGTCCATAGGGTCCATCAGGTTCATCAGGTCCATAGGGTCCATAGGGTCCATAGGGTCTATCAGGTCCATCCGGTCCATCCGGTCCATCCGGTCCATCCGGTCCATCAGGTCCACCAGGTCCATAGGGTCCACCAGGTCCATCAGGTCCATATGGTCCATAGGGTCCATCAGGTTCATCAGGTCTATCAGGTCCATCCGGTCCATCCGGTCCATCCGGTCCACCAGGTCCATAAGGTCCACCAGGTCCATCAGGTCCATCCGGTCCATCCGGTTCATCCGATCCATCAGGTCCATCCGGTCCATCAGGTCCATCAGGTCCATAGGGTCCACCAGGTCCATAGGGTCCACCAGGTCCATCAGGTCCATCCGGTCCATCAGGTCCATCAGGTCCATCAGGTCCATAGGGTCCACCAGGTCCATAGGGTCCACCAGGTCCATCAGGTCCATCAGGTCCATCAGGTCCATCAGGTCCATAGGGTCCATCAGGTCCATCAGGTCCATCAGGTCCATAGGGTCCATCAGGTCCATAGGGTCCATCAGGTCCATCCGGTCCATCAGGTCCACCAGGTCCACCAGGTCCATCAGGTCCATCAGGTCCATAGGGTCCACCAGGTCCATAGGGTCCACCAGGTCCATCCGGTCCATAGGGTCCACCAGGTCCATAGGGTCCACCAGGTCCATCAGGTCCATCAGGTCCATCAGGTCCATCCGGTCCATACGGTCCAGTTTATTTTTGAGACAGAAGAATGTCTCTCCAGGATGGATGAGCTGAAAAGTCCTCAGGGTTTGTTAGACGGTCTCTTGGAGCGCTGCTTTTCTTCGCCGTGGAAGAACATCGACGGAAGTAACAAGTCCCACTTGACATGCCCCACCGTCCCCCTCACACCTGGCTGTCGCCACCGCTCCTGGTAGCCCGTCTACCGGCTCTGCTTATATTCAGCCACCCTCTGTGCTTGTTCAGCGTCCAACTGTACAGGTTCATCCTCAGTACATTCTGTCTCTAATAAATACTGCGTTCTACCTCAAAGTCTGACGTGATTTATTAAAGGTTATTATGATGATTTGCCAGTAAGCAATCAAACTAACTACTTTAGCTACGAGAATACGCAACAGTTGGCTGCCTCCCAGGAGTTTTTTTTTTAAACGAAATAACACAAAGTCTCACGGAAAGAGAGGGCAGTCGGAACCCAAAGTAAATGAGGAAGATAATAGAATCTTGCTTCTTCTCACGATCGGCAAAAATTAACAAATGTACAAATGTATAACATATTGATAACGATGTATAACTTTACAATATAAATGACAAAACAGCCAGCTTTGGAGAAGTTAGAAAGTATGTTTCTCTGCGTTTGAGAGGAGTTGGCTAGAAGATACCCATAGACTTCCATCAATTCCGCTAAGCTAACAATATGCTAACTTCAATTTCCTTCAAACTGCACGCAGAGACATTCAAGTGGTGTCCATGAGTTTGTCTGACTGGATATGTAGGAAATCCCCAAATACTTAAGTATACCTTTAATTATGTTATATTACACAAATGTCCCTATGGTGGACAAAACGTGATACTATATTTCACAAGCTTGCATTTTCACCACATAAAACTCAGTGGCACATGAAACTCTGGAGGGCTCTCTGAATAACAGTTGATGGCCGCACACCATGTACATCGATTTCAGAGTCAAACCATCATTTTACAGCTCATTCGGAAAGAATTCAGAACCCTTTGACTTTTTTTCCCACGTTGTTAACTTACAGCCTTATTCTAAAATCCTCATCAATCTACACACGATACCCCATAATGACAAAGCAAACATCTTTTTAGAAATGTACTCAGTAGTTTGGTGAAGCACCTTCGGCAGCAATTAGAGTCTTAAGTCATCTTGGGAATGACACTATAAGCTTGGCAAACATGTATTTGTGGAGTTTATCAAGCTCTGTCAGGTTGTATAGGGAGCATCGCTGAACAGCTATTTTCAGGTCTCTCCAGAGATATTCGATCGGGTTCAAGTCTGGGCTCTGGCTGGGCCACTCAAGGACATTCAGAGACTTGTCCCAAAGCCACTCCTGCATTGTCTTGGCTGTGTGCTTAGGGTCAATGTCCTGTTGGAAGGTGAACCTTCACCCCAGTCTAAGGTCCTGAGCACTCTGGAGCAGGTTTTCATCAAGGATCTCTCTGTACTTTGCTCCGTTCATCTTTCTCTCGATCCTGAATAGTCTCCCAGTACCTGCCGCTGAAAAACATCCCCACAGCATGATAATACCACGACCATGCTTCACCGTAGGGATGGTGCCAGGTTTCCTCCAGACATGATGCTTGGCATTCAGGTCAAAGAGTTCTATCTTGCTTTCATCAGACCAGAGGATCTTGTTTCTCATGGTGTCAGAGGCTTCCAACTGGCAACTCTACAATAAAGGCCTGATTGGTGGAGAGCTGAAGAGATGGTTGTCCTTCAATCAAGTTGAAGAAAAATCTCAAAGATGGTCAATGGAAACAGGAAGCACCTGAGCTCAATTTCAAGTCTCAAAGCAAATGGTCTGAATACTTATGTAAATAAGGTAACACATTTCCAGACATTTCTAAAAACCTAACCTCGAAATGCAATGTACTTAACAACCAACCAGTGTTGATATCCAATGTTGATATCCAGGTCGTGATTCGTTGAAGTTAAATAACAAACCACTGATTTGTTCCCGCCTCCCAGAATCTCCATCCAACATTCTAGAATTTAGATAACTGTCTCCAACAAATTCCACATTGACTCTGTACTGTAACACCCTGTATATAGCCTCCACATTGACTCTGTACCGTAACACCCTGTATATAGCCTCCACATTGACTCTGTACCGGTACCCCCTGTATATAGCCTCCACATTGACTCTGTACCGTAATACCCTGTATATAGCCTCCACATGGACTCTGTACCATAACACCCTGTATATAGTCTCCACATTGACTCTGTACCGTAACACCCTGTATATTGCCTCCACATTGACTCTGTACCGTAATACCCTGTATATAGCCTCCACATTGACTCTGTACCGTAACACGGTCTGTCTGTCTGTCTGTCTGTCTGTCCATCTGTCTGTCTGTCTGTCAACCCGATTTCCCCCATAATCGATATCAGTGATTTATTGCCACTTGTCTGCATGTGCAGTTTATATACTGCTATTGTTACTATCGTTGCACATGTATGTGTCGATAGTACATTTTATGTTTTTCAATATATCACAAAGTGTTTTGCATTTTGGTTATTGATGTGGGCACGTTAAACCTGTGTTTTGACATTGGGCTACATATCGAAATCTCTTGTGAACAGGAAGCAGTGACAGTCTAGTCGCCTAGAGGTTAGAGCATTGGGCCAGTAACCAGCAGGTAGCCTAGTGGTTAGAGTGTTGGGCCAGTAACCAGCAGGAAGCCTAGTGGTTAGAGTGTTGGGCCAGTAACCAGCAGGTAGCCTAGTGGTTAGAGCGTTGGGCCAGTAACCAGGAGGTAGCCTAGTGGTTAGAGTGATGGGCCAGTAACCAGCAGGAAGCATAGTGGTTAGAGTGTTGGGCCAGTAACCAGCAGGTAGACTAGTGGTTAGAGTGTTGGGCCAGTAACCAGCAGGTAGCCTTGTGGTTAAAGCGTTGGACTAGTAACTGAAAGCTTGCTAGATTGAATCCCCGAGCTGATAAGGTTAAAATCTGTCGTTCTGCCCCTGAACAAGGCAATTAACCCACTGTTCCTAGAAAGTCAGTGTAAATAAGAATGTGTTCTTAAAAACTTCTAATGGCTGGGGGCAGTATTGAGTAGCTTGGATGAATAAGGTGCCCAGAGTAAACTGCCTGCTCTTCAGTCGCATTTGCTAATATATGCATATTATTTGGATAGAAACAACTCTGAAATTTCTAAAACTGTTTGAATGATGTGTGTGAGTATAACATAACTCATATGGCAGGCAAACACCTGAGAAAAATTTCAACCAGGAAGTCGGAAATCTGAGGTTGGTCGATTTTCAACTCAGCCCCTATTGAAAATGCGGTGGGATATTGGTTATGTTGCACTTCCTAAGGCATCCACTAGATGTCAACCGTCTTTACAAACTTTTTTTGAGGCTTCTACTGTGAAGGGGGGCTGAATGAGAGGGGAATGAGTCAGGTCTGCTAGCAGCCACAAGCTGGTAACGCGCATTCACATGATAGGTATCTCCCGTTCCATTTGCTTTTCTGAAGACAAAGGAATTCTCCGGTTGGAACATTATTGAAGATTTATGTTAAAAACATCCTAAAGATTGATTCTGTACTTTGTTTGACATGTTTCTACGGTAAAGGACCTTTTTGACATTTCGTCTGCAACTAGTGAACGCACTTCGTGAGATTCGATTTGATAACCAAACGTGCTAACAAAAGTAGCTATTTGGACATAACTTATGGACATTATCAAACAAATCAAACATTTATTGTGGAACTGGGATTCCTGGGAGTGCATTCCGATGAAGATCATCAAAGGTAAGTGAATATTTATAATGTCATTTCTGACTTCTGTTGACTGCACAATATGGCAGATATCTCTTTGGCTGGTTGGGTTTCTGAGCACCGTACTCAGATTATTGCAGGTTTGCTTTTTCCGTAAAGCTTTTTTGAAATCTGACACATCGGAGAAGGAGAAGTTTATCTATATTTCCATGTATAACACTTGTATTTTCATCAATGTTTATTATGAGTATTTCTGTAAATTGATGTGGCTCTCTGCAAAATCACCGGATGTTTTTGGAACTACTGAACATAACGCGCCAATGTATAGTGAGATTTTTTTTATATAAATATGAACTTTATCGAACAAAACATACATGTATTGTGTAACATGAAGTCCTATGAGTTATCTGATGAAGATCATCAAAGGTTAGTGATTCATTTTATCTCTATTTCTGATTTTTGTGACTCTACTCTTTGGCTGAAAAATGGCTGGGTTTTTCAGTGACTTGGTGGTGACCTAACATAATCATTTGTGGAGCTTTCTCTTTAAAGCCTATTTGAAATTGGACACTGTGGTGGGATTAACAACGAGATTACCTTTAAAAAGGTATAAAATACTTGTATGCTTGAGGAATTTTAATTATGAGATTTCTGTTGTTTTGAATTTGGCGTCCTGCACTTTCACTGGCTGTTGTCATATAATCCCGTTAACGGGATTTCAGCCGTAAGAAGTTTTAACAGACTAAAAAGTTTAAGGGATTCAAAAAAAAACATCAACATTCATTTCCAAAGTTGTACTAAAATCAGGTAACAATGGCTGGACAATTCCAAAAACATACCCTGATTTATTTCTTTTGATAATATACCAGAAATCTCCAAAACGGGTTTGGAAATGGCTTTAGCGCTAGCTTGCATTATCAGATATACATTCACAATTAGCTCTCGGATTTAACAAGTCAGTAATGAACAAATTAATATTTTACAAACCAAGCCAAACCTTCCCATAACCCAGACAACGCGGGGCCAATTGTGCGCCGCCCTATAGGACTCCCGGTCACAGCCGGTTCTGATACAGCCCAGGATCGAACCAGGGTCTGTAGCACTGAGATGCAGTGCCTTATACCGCTGTGCCGCTTGGGAGATACTGTATAAACAGGGGGCTAAAGTACAGTATCTCCCTGGGGTGGTTTATCACTCGAACAAGGAGAGGGAGGCTAGCAGGTTACGGCAAATCCTGATTGGTTGTCTTGGAGGGAGGTGTCAGGCCCTGTTTAAAAGGGCAGGAACATTTGCTATAGAGACAGGATTGGTAACATTGCAGTGATTTTATAGTTTGAGAGAGCAATCACTTTGGCAGTATTTCACCTTGGGTTGCGTAGTGCATTAGACCCAGTTGATAGAATCTTAAATAGCTTTCACGGTGCCCCAACGCCCCCCTCACTTCCCAAAAAATAAAAGGTACTCTGTGTTTTCCCACTACCACTGTCCTTGCTGATAAAGATTTAGGAAAATGTACTTCACACGATTTTGATGTGTTGTTGTCTAACCTAGCTACTGCATCTTAAGACGAATGCACTAATTGTAAGTCACTCTGGATAAGAGAGTCTGCTACATTACTCAAATGTAAAGAGAGAAAGATGAGGAGGTGTCCTCTCCTCTCACCTTCACAGCGTGGCACAGCGTTGTCCCAGACCACGTTTCCATCCTTCAGGATACAGGAGACAGTCTGGGAGCCATGGGTCTTGACAAAGCCCTCCTCACACAGGAAGGAGATGGAGCTGCCCAGCTGAAGGTTCTCGCCAAACCTCTTCCCATTCACTGGAACCCCCGGGTCTGGACATTCATTGTGGCGGAACGCTGGGGAGAGAGAGGGAGAGAGATAGAGCGAAGGGTCAAGGTCTGTCATTGAGTTGGAGTTTGGAGATGAGTGTGTAGGTTGGATGATGGGCAGGTGTGATTGTGTGTGTTTGAGTTTTGATTTTAGAAAGTGTCCGTGATGGTGGGAGAGTGGTGTGTGTGTAACCGGTGTGAAATGGCTAGCTAGTTAGCGGGGTGCACTCTAATAGCGTTTCAATCAGTGAAGTCACTCGCTCTGAGACCTTGAAGCAGTTGTTTCCCTTGCTCCCTTGCTCTGCGAAATATATGCAGCCCTTCCACACCAGATAACATGGTGGAAATGATGCATTGATAGAGAGAGAGAGAGAGAGAGAGAGAGAGACAGAGAGACAGACAGACAATGTTCACACATGTTTCCCATGCCAGTAAAGCCCCTTTAAATGAATTGAATTGAATTGAATTGATGTACCCTCCTTTGTTTTTCCTCTATTGGAGACCAGTGTATTCTATTGGAGACCAGTGTATTCTATTGGAGGCCAGTGTATTCTATTGGAGGCCAGTGTATTCTATTGGAGACCAGTGTATTCTATTGGAGGCCAGTGTATTCTATTGGAGACTAGTGTATTGTATTGGAGACCCGTGTATTCCATTGGAGACCAGTGTATTCTATTGGAGGCCAGTGTATTCTATTGGAGGCCAGTGTATTCTATTGGAGGCCAGTGTATTCTATTGGAGGCCAGTGTATTCTATTGGAGGCCAGTGTATTCTATTGGAGACCAGTGTATTCTATTGGAGGCCAGTGTATTCTATTGGAGACCAGTGTATTCTATTGGAGGCCAGTGTATTCTATTGGAGGCCAGTGTATTCTATTGGAGACCAGTGTATTCTATTGGAGGCCAGTGTATTCTATTGGAGACCAGTGTATTCTATTGGAGGCCAGTGTATTCTATTGGAGACCAGTGTATTCTATTGGAGACCAGTGTATTCTATTGGAGACCAGTGTATTCTATTGGAGACTAGTGTATGGTTTGTTATGTTTCTTTTCCTTGTCATTTCAACTGATTTACCTTAGGCTGGTTGCCTTGGAGATGAGAATTGGCCTCATTAACGAGCTACCTGTCAGGTTCGAGTGGAGAGCTCACCTCATAAGTACATGGTGACAGACCGTGCACGTTGTCTCTGTGCTACTTGTTGCTACTTGGCTACCTGCCAAACGTTTTAGCTTTTTACTCTTAATAACCATTGAATCAAACTGTATTTAACAAGTCAACCAACGTCTTATTGTTGACCTCCTATACATAACATTGTCATTGCAGTCGCTGTTCTCATAATATGCAGGAGAACTATCACACTGTGGTGAGAAGAGCAGAGTTGCAAGCCAAGCTTCAGACAAAATCGTTAGGAAATGTAAGTGTAGGAAAGGATAAAACAGCGTCTGTGCCAGCAGTAAGTACAGATAGTAGTATAAATCCCACAGTCTCCGCAGCCAGACAAAACAGTTCCTTTAGGCAGATGATCTTCTCATGACTTTTAGAAAAACAGGCTGTCAGCTCAACTAAATAATGGAGTCAACTATATAATGCTGTCAACTATATAATTGTCATATAAATGCCGGATTAAGTAATATGACATGCTATTCAATAAAATAATTTCTCCGTAATTAATATCACCTGATTGAGCGAATCATGTAAATGTAATTAACTGGAGAGTCGGGCACCACAAAATAATATTTATAGAGCTGTTATCTTCCGAATAAACTCTTAAAGACCTAGTAATATTTTACATCCATAGCAGTCAACATTAATCTTCATCTTACTTCAGTCTCATCGGAAAGTTGTAAATTCTTGGTTATCTGCATGAACCCTGGCCAACAAGTTGAATCAGCAATACAAAATTGGGTTCAATAATTGATTTACTAAATACCTAACTAATCACACATACGCATAATTAATCATAACTTGATTACAAATTATGTCATAAAGGAAAACGTCCCTAGCGGACGGAACAGATATGACAGCTGGTTACCCAAAGAAAAGTGGGTTGGGTTTGAGTGAAAGAGTGGGAAGACTGAAGAACAAAGGGAGAAGCTATGTCTCTATCGGGTCGTAGGCAGCTACTCTATTGTAAATACAGTATCTTATGCATTCTAAATTACCGCCCATTTGGAAAAGGAAAATGCAGTAAATATTTACTCTGAGCTGCGCTTCAATAGGTTGGTGGTAGATGGAAGGCCATGTTGCCCAACAGAGTCCTTTGAAGAATGTCTCTGGTGGTCAATTGGATACGTTGTAGTAACGTCGTTGTGAGGTAGATGGGATACTCTGTCTGTTCCTTCCTAACCTGCGTTTGCAGCTGTGGTCGCTAACTCAAAGGCTAGGAGGTATCACTTCTGTCGTGAATAAGAATTCAAAAGTTCATACCATTCGCAACCAAAGCTCATGCTAATGTTGGCTTTGTTCTGTAATTATTATCTGAACCATTCTGACATAGGACCGTCATCCTACCTCATCTTAACAGGAAGTTATGTTGTCGTCAAGGGCTTATATAGGAAGGGAGATGAGGGTGTGTTTGAATAGTTTTATAGCCCTTGTTCCATCACAGGGGAGGGCCATTGATTGAGCAGCAATACCTTATGAAAATCCAAATCTCACATTTTAGAAGCTAAAATCACATTTCTTCCCATCACAAATAATTTCATATTCAAACATTTAAATTGAACAACAATTCCATGTGAATCCGATAACTCTGATGTGTAGACTTTCCACTGTAGAGTTTGTCATCTTATCATTGATGAGAATGTCTCAGATGACAACCGAACTGACATCATATTCATTAAGTACCACCGCATATGTTCAATTGTTCGGATTACCAGAATATAGTTAATTTCCCCCACCTTCTGATGTTCCCAGAATCTCTATGTTAACCAAGTTTTTTAAAAATGTAACCTCAGTAGGGTAGAGAGAGGAAAAAGGGGGGAAGAGGTATTTATGACTGTCATAAACCTACCCCCCAGGCCAACGCCATGACATAATGCTGTCAACTATATAATGCTGTCAGGTCAACTATATAATGGAGTCAACTATACAATGGAGTCAACTATATAATGGAGTCAACTATATAATGCTGTCAACTATATAATGCTGTCAGGTCAACTATATAATGGAGTCAACTATACAATGGAGTCAACTATATAATGGAGTCAACTAAATATAATGCTGTCAACTATATAATGCTGTCAGGTCAACTATATAATGGAGTCAACTATACAATGGAGTCAACTATATAATGGAGTCAACTAAATATAATGCTGTCAACTATATAATGGAGTCAACTATATAATGGAGTCAACTATACAATGGAGTCAACTATATAATGGAGTCAACTATATAATGGAGTCAACTATATAATGGAGTCAACTAAATATAATGCTGTCAACTATATAATGCTGTCAGGTCAACTATATAATGGAGTCAACTGTATAATGCTGTCAGGTCAACTATATAATGGAGTCAACTGTATAATGCTATCAGGTCAACTATATAATGGAGTCAACTGTATAATGCTGTCAGGTCAACTATATAATGCTGTCAGGTCAACTATATAATGCTGTCAGGTCAACTATATAATGGAGTCAACTATATAATGGAGTCAACTATATAATGGAGTCAACTATATAATGGAGTCAACTATATAATGGAGTCAACTGTATAATGGAGTCAACTATATAATGGAGTCAACTGTATAATGCTGTCAGGTCAACTATATAATGCTGTCAGGTCAACTATATAATGGAGTCAACTATATAATGGAGTCAACTATATAATGGAGTCAACTATATAATGGAGTCAACTATATAATGGAGTCAACTATATAATGCTGTCAACTATATAATGCTGTCAGGTCAACTATATAATGGAGTCAACTGTATAATGCTGTCAACTATATAATGCTGTCAGGTCAACTATATAATGGAGTCAACTGTATAATGCTGTCAGGTCAACTATATAATGGAGTCAACTATATAATGCTGTCAACTATATAATGCTGTCAGGTCAACTATATAATGGAGTCAACTGTATAATGCTGTCAGGTCAACTATATAATGGAGTCAACTATATAATGGAGTCAACTATATAATGCTGTCAGGTCAACTATATAATGGAGTCAACTATATAATGCTGTCAGGTCAACTATATAATGGAGTCAACTATATAATGGAGTCAATTATATAATGGAGTCAACTATATAATGGAGTCAATTATATAATGCTGTCAGGTCAACTATATAATGCTGTCAGGTCAACTGTATAATGCTGTCAGGTCAACTGTATAATGCTGTCAGGTCAACTATATAATGGAGTCAACTATATAATGCTGTCAGGTCAACTATATAATGTTGTCAGGTCAACTGTATTATGCTGTCAGGTCAACTGTATAATGCTGTCAGGTCAACTATATAATGGAGTCAACTATATAATGGAGTCAACTATATAATGGAGTCAACTATATAATGGAGTCAACTGTATAATGCTGTCAGGTCAACTATATAATGGAGTCAACTATATAATGGAGTCAACTATATAATGCTGTCAGGTCAACTATATAATGGAGTCAACTATATAATGGAGTCAACTATATAATGGAGTCAACTATATAATGCTGTCAACTATATAATGGAGTCAATTATATAATGCTGTCAATTATATAATGGAGTCAACTATATAATGCTGTCAGGTCAACTATATAATGGAGTCAACTATATAATGGAGTCAACTATATAATGCTGTCAGGTCAACTATATAATGGAGTCAACTATATAATGGAGTCAACTATATAATGGAGTCAACTATATAATGGAGTCAACTATATAATGCTGTCAGGTCAACTGTATAATGGAGTCAACTATATAATGCTGTCAGGTCAACTGTATAATGGAGTCAACTATATAATGGAGTCAACTGTATAATGCTGTCAGGTCAACTATATAATGCTGTCAGGTCAACTATATAATGGAGTCAACTATATAATGGAGTCAACTATATAATGCTGTCAGGTCAACTATATAATGGAGTCAACTGTATAATGCTGTCAGGTCAACTATATAATGGAGTCAACTATATAATGCTGTCAGGTCAACTATATAATGCTGTCAGGTCAACTGTATAATGGAGTCAACTATATAATGGAGTCAACTGTATAATGCTGTCAGGTCAACTATATAATGCTGTCAGGTCAACTATATAATGGAGTCAACTATATAATGGAGTCAACTATATAATGCTGTCAGGTCAACTATATAATGGAGTCAACTGTATAATGCTGTCAGGTCAACTATATAATGGAGTCAACTGTATAATGCTGTCAGGTCAACTATATAATGGAGTCAACTATATAATGCTGTCAGGTCAACTATATAATGCTGTCAGGTCAACTATATAATGGAGTCAACTATATAATGGAGTCAACTATATAATGGAGTCAACTATATAATGCTGTCAGGTCAACTATATAATGGAGTCAATTATATAATGGAGTCAACTATATAATGCTGTCAGGTCAACTATATAATGGAGTCAACTATATAATGGAGTCAACTATATAATGGAGTCAACTATATAATGGAGTCAACTATATAATGGAGTCAACTATATAATGGAGTCAACTATATAATGCTGTCAACTATATAATGCTGTCAGGTCAACTATATAATGGAGTCAACTATATAATGGAGTCAACTATATAATGGAGTCAACTATATAATGGAGTCAACTATATAATGGAGTCAACTATATAATGCTGTCAGGTCAACTATATAATGGAGTCAACTATATAATGCTGTCAACTATATAATGCTGTCAACTATATAATGGAGTCAACTATATAATGGAGTCAACTATATAATGGAGTCAACTATATAATGGAGTCAACTATATAATGGAGTCAACTATATAATGGAGTCAACTATATAATGGAGTCAACTATATAATGGAGTCAACTATATAATGGAGTCAACTATATAATGGAGTCAACTATATAATGGAGTCAACTATATAATGGAGTCAACTATATAATGCTGTCAACTATATAATGCTGTCAGGTCAACTATATAATGCTGTCAACTATATAATGGAGTCAACTATATAATGGAGTCAACTATATAATGGAGTCAACTATATAATGGAGTCAACTATATAATGGAGTCAACTATATAATGGAGTCAACTATATAATGGAGTCAACTATATAATGGAGTCAACTATATAATGGAGTCAACTATATAATGCTGTCAACTATATAATGCTGTCAGGTCAACTATATAATGGAGTCAACTGTATAATGCTGTCAGGTCAACTATATAATGGAGTCAACTATATAATGGAGTCAGGTCAACTATATAATGGAGTCAACTATATAATGGAGTCAGGTCAACTATATAATGCTGTCAGGTCAACTATATAATGGAGTCAACTATATAATGGAGTCAACTATATAATGGAGTCAATTATATAATGGAGTCAACTATATAATGCTGTCAATTATATAATGGAGTCAACTATATAATGGAGTCAACTATATAATGGAGTCAACTATATAATGGAGTCAACTATATAATGGAGTCAACTATATAATGGAGTCAACTATATAATGCTGTCAACTATATAATGCTGTCAGGTCAACTATATAATGGAGTCAACTGTATAATGCTGTCAGGTCAACTATATAATGGAGTCAACTATATAATGGAGTCAGGTCAACTATATAATGGAGTCAACTATATAATGGAGTCAGGTCAACTATATAATGGAGTCAACTATATAATGCTGTCAGGTCAACTATATAATGGAGTCAACTATATAATGGAGTCAACTATATAATGGAGTCAATTATATAATGGAGTCAACTATATAATGCTGTCAATTATATAATGGAGTCAACTATATAATGGAGTCAACTATATAATGCTGTCAACTATATAATGGAGTCAACTGTATAATGCTGTCAGGTCAACTATATAATGGAGTCAACTATATAATGGTGTCAGGTCAACTATATAATGGAGTCAACTATATAATGGAGTCAACTATATAATGGAGTCAATTATATAATGGAGTCAACTATATAATGCTGTCAACTATATAATGGAGTCAACTATATAATGGAGTCAACTATATAATGGAGTCAATTATATAATGCTGTCAGGTCAACTATATAATGGAGTCAACTATATAATGCTGTCAATTATATAATGCTGTCAGGTCAACTATATAATGGAGTCAACTATATAATGGAGTCAACTATATAATGGAGTCAACTATATAATGGAGTCAACTATATAATGGAGTCAATTATATAATGGAGTCAACTATATAATGCTGTCAATTATATAATGGAGTCAACTATATAATGCTGTCAATTATATAATGCTGTCAGGTCTACTCAGCTGGTCATTCAGCCGATAGAAACCAGTTTTCTCCACTAAGTAAAGAATCAGAGTTCTCAGGTCTCTCCTCCATCAGTTACCTGCAGTATTAGACTTAAAAAGAATAATCCAGCGATCATACACTATTTACCAGGGCGCAGGGCTACCGACGTTAAGGCAAATCTGAAGATGGTGCTCGCTAAGGCTAAAACTGGTGAGTGTAGAGAGTATAGAGATATTGTTATCCACGTCGGCATAATTTTCTAACCCCTCCCAGTTAGGGGGAGTGATGAGCTCTACAGCAGTAATTGTCTCTGGCCCCTCCCAGTTAGGGGGAGTGATGAGCTCTACAGCAGTAATTGTCTCTGGCCCCTCCCAGTTAGGGGGAGTGAAGAGCTCTACAGCAGTAATTGTCTCTGGCCCCTCCCAGTTAGGGAGAGTGATGAGCTCTACAGCAGTAATTGTCTCTGGCCCCTCCCAGTTAGGGGGAGTGATGAGCTCTACAGCAGTAATTGTCTCTGGCCCCTCCCAGTTAGGGGGAGTGATGAGCTCTACAGCAGTAATTGTCTCTGGCCCCTCCCAGTTAGGGGGAGTGATGAGCTCTATTACAATACATTTCCTGTTCTTTGTGGGTTTGTCTTTTGTTTGCCTCTTCCTTGGTAAATTGAGTGGGTCTCATGGTGGGTGTCTTTTAGGTCCCAGTTGTTGTTGCTAGTCAACTTTCAGTGGACACTACCATGAGTATCTTTCAGAACCTCTCCTAAAACCCCACTTGATTCATTTTGGTTGTTGTCAGTGACTCTTTGTTAGTTCCCCCTTCTCTCTGAGCGACATTGTTTGGTTTTCTAGCTGGGGAACGCAATACTCTACAGCTGCATCGCACAACTCAATCGCCAGTTGAAAACTGTCAGTCCCATAATATATAATTGTAGATAACTGGCCCTCTTTCTGGGACCCGCAGACAGGACACACAAAACAGGACCAAGCCTGGCATGCAGAGGTGTGACGGACTCCATCCTAGCTGGAGGGGTGCTCTCATCTTATCTATAAACATAGACAGGGCTCTAACTCCTTTTAGCTCCACAATGAGATGGGTACAGGCCAGGCAGAAGGCTGTTAGCCAGCCTGTTAGCTTAGTGGAGTCTGCCACTAGCACAGTCAGTCTAGTCGGGTCAGTGTTGGTCTTATCAATCTCACTGGAATAAAGACCTCCTCCATTCCTGTCATTATTGAAAGAGATTGTGTTCACATCTCAAAATAGGGTTACTTAATGTTAGATCTCTCACTTCCAAGGCAGTTATAGTTTATGAACTAACCACTGATCATAATCTTGATGTGATTGGTCTGACTGAAACGTGATGAATTGACTGTGTTAAAATGGGGCTTTTTCCTCCTGGTTACACGAGTGACCATATCCCCCCTGCGCATCCCGCGAAGGCGGAGGTGTTGCTAACATTTACGACAGCAAAAAGACAGCGTTTTCTGAGCTTCTAGTCATGAAATCCATACAGCTCCTCAATCACTTTTTATAGCTACTGTTTACAGGCCCCCTGGGCCATATACAGCGTTCCTCACTGAGTTCCCTGAATTCCTATCGGACCTTGTAGTCATAGCAGATAATATTCAAATTTTTGGTGACTTTAATATTCACATGGAAAGGTCCACAGACCCACTCCAAAAGGCTTTCGGAGCCATCATCGACTCAGTGGGTTTTGTCCAACATGTCTCTGGACCCACTCACTGCCACAGTCATACTCTGGACCAAGTTTTGTCCCGTGCAATAAATATTGTGGATCTTAATGTTTTTCCTCATAATCCTGGACTATCGGACCACCATTTTACAATCCCAAGAAATAATCTGCTCAGACCCCAACCAAGGTTAATCAAAAGTCGTAGTATAAATTCTCGGACAACCCACAGATTCCTAGATGCCCTTCCAGACTCTGTCCACCTACCCAAGGACGTCAGAGGACAACACTCAGTTAACCACCTAACTGAGGACCACCAAGCAGGAAGTCTTCCAACCA
>NC_048582.1:71762560-71870060 GCF_013265735.2 Oncorhynchus mykiss
AACAACCTCAGAGGACTCTATGACAACAACAACCTCATTGGACTCTATGACAACAACCTCAGTGTACTCTATGACAACAACAACCTCAGTGGACTCTGTCAACAACCTCAGTGGACTCTATGACAACAACAACCTCATTGGACTCATTGGACTTAACAATTGAGTCATTTTTAATTGCAAGTTAACGTGTACTGTTCTCTAGCTAGCGAACGTTAGCTTGTAGGCTCGCTGGCTAGCATTACGTGTATGATCTGTACAGTAATATGATTTGTATCTCAGAAAGTTCTAGCCTAATTTTAACTTGCTAGTTGGCTAGCTTTAGCTAGCTGCAGATTCATACTACAGCATTTCATGCACGGTAGCTAGCTATGAGAATCCGTTTGTACTGTAGTTATGTGGTGGGATAATAGTTCATTGTTTAGCTAACTAATGTTATAGGCTTAGTTTTTTCTATGTATATTTTGATATTTGATGTTAGCACTTGGGGTGCACTGATTGGTGTCACTTCGTTAGTCAGTTACACCTGTGCTGGTTGGTCATCTCATTAGTGGGAAGATGTTTCACCTGTGGTGGTTGGTCATCTCGTTAGTGGGAAGGTGTTTCACCTGTGGTGGTTGGTAATCTCGTTAGTCAGTATGTATTACACCTGGGCTGGTTGGTCTTCTCGTTAGTCAGTATGTATTACACCTGGGCTGGTTGGTCATCTCGTTAGTCTAATCAAATCAAATCAAATCAAATGTATTTATATAGCCCTTCGTACATCAGCTGATATCTCAAAGTGCTGTACAGAAACCCAGCCTAAAACCCCCATCAGCAAGCAATGCAGGTGTAGAAGCACCTGGGCTGGTTGGTCATCTCGTTAGTCAGTATGTATTACACCTGGGCTGGTTGGTCATCTCGTTAGTCAGTATGTAATACACCTGGGCTGGTTGGTCATCTCGTTAGTCAGTATGTATTACACCTGGGCTGGTTGGTCATCTCGTTAGTCAGTATGTATTACACCTGGGCTGGTTGGTCATCTCGTTAGTGGGAAGGTGTTTCACCTGTGGTGGTTGGTCATCTCGTTAGTCAGTATGTAATACACCTGGGCTGTTTGGTCATCTCGTTAGTCAGTATGTATTACACCTGGGCTGGTTGGTCATCTCGTTAGTGGGAAGGTGTTTCACCTGTGGTGGTTGGTCATCTCGTTAGTCAGTATGTATTACACCTGGGCTGGTTGGTCATCTCGTTAGTCAGTATGTAATACACCTGGGCTGGTTGGTCATCTCGTTAGTGGGAAGGTGTTTCACCTGTGGTGGTTGGTCATCTCGTTAGTCAGTATGTATTACACCTGGGCTGGTTGGTCATCTCGTTAGTCAGTATGTAATACACCTGGGCTGGTTGGTCATCTCGTTAGTCAGTATGTAATACACCTGGGCTGGTTGGTCATCTCGTTAGTCAGTATGTAATACACCTGGGCTGGTTGGTCATCTCGTTAGTCAGTATGTATTACACCTGGGCTGGTTGGTCATCTCGTTAGTCAGTATGTATTACACCTGGGCTGGTTGGTCATCTCGTTAGTGGGAAGGTGTTTCACCTGTGGTGGTTGGTCATCTCGTTAGTCAGTATGTAATACACCTGGGCTGGTTGGTCATCTCGTTAGTCAGTATGTATTACACCTGGGCTGGTTGGTCATCTCGTTAGTGGGAAGGTGTTTCACCTGTGTTGGTTGGTCATCTCGTTAGTCAGTATGTATTACACCTGGGCTGGTTGGTCATCTCGTTAGTCAGTATGTATTACACCTGGGCTGGTTGGTCATCTCGTTAGTCAGTATGTATTACACCTGGGCTGGTTGGTCATCTCGTTAGTGGGAAGGTGTTTCACCTGTGGTGGTTGGTCATCTCGTTAGTGGGAAGATGTTTCACCTGTGGTGGTTGGTCATCTCGTTAGTCAGTATGTATTACACCTGGGCTGTCATCTCGTTAGTGGGAAGGTGTTTCACCTGTGCTGGCCCAGGTGCTATTTAAGAGTGGCTGGCCCAGTGCTACAGTTGTGTTGAGAGACTTGACCTTTAGTTGGCTGATATCTAGAAAAACAATCCTTTATCTGGTCTTCCCTATTTTAGTTTGTTCTACTTTTTGGTTTGCGTCCTGTCTTTAAGTTTGGTGTGGGTTCTTGTATTTTTTGCCTCTTCTTGGGTAAATTTAGTGGGGTCTCATGGTGGGTGTCTGTTAGGTCCCAGTTGTTGTTGCTAGTCAGATTTCAGTTGACCCCCCCCATGACTATCTTTCAGAACCTCTCCTAAAACCCCACTTTTGGTTGTTGTCAGTGACTCTTTGTTAGTTCCTCTTTCTGTTTCTGTGGTAATTTGTGGTTTTCTTAATGGGGAACGTAACACTATCTACATTTCTTAACAAAAAACTCCACTTTGACAGATGATTCCATGACTCATCATGTTAACCAGGTGTGTCTAGGGGGTGATAACGGCCTTCTATGGTATTTCATTAAATTGTGTACATTTCTAGACAATAGTGATCCATCCACTTAGCTAGATGTGGCTGAGGGAGGTGGTTGTAGTATTTCCTTCACATGACCCATCAATTTAGACCAGTGTGTCTGGGTAAGAATCATCTAATAATGATAAAATATTCATACAATATTTATCTGGGCATTTTCTATTTTTGATATTGCGTCAGGTAGCCTAGTGGTTAGAGCGTTGGACTAGTAACCAAAAGCTAGATCGAACCCCTGAGCTGACAAGGTAAAAATCTGTCGTTCTGCTTCTGAACAAGGCAGTT
Organism: Oncorhynchus mykiss; assembly: GCF_013265735.2. Taxonomy (NCBI): domain Eukaryota; kingdom Metazoa; phylum Chordata; class Actinopteri; order Salmoniformes; family Salmonidae; genus Oncorhynchus; species Oncorhynchus mykiss. The sequence continues at coordinate 71,765,338 of NC_048582.1, forward strand.
AACCCACTGTTCCTAGACCAGTTAACCCACTGTTCCTAGACCAGTTAACCCACTGTTCCTAGACCAGTTAACCCACTGTTCCTAGACCAGTTAACCCACTGTTCCTAGACCAGTTAACCCACTGTTCCTAGACCAGTTAACCCACTGTTCCTAGACCAGTTAACCCACTGTTCCTAGACCAGTTAACCCACTGTTCCTAGACCAGTTAACCCACTGTTCCTAGACCAGTTAACCCACTGTTCCCCTGAACAAGGCAGTTAACCCACTGTTCCTAGACCAGTTAACCCACTGTTCCTAGACCAGTTAACCCACTGTTCCTAGACCAGTTAACCCACTGTTCGTAGACCAGTTAACCCACTGTTCCTAGACCAGTTAACCCACTGTTCCTAGACCAGTTAACCCACTGTTCCTAGACCAGTTAACCCACTGTTCCGAGGCCGTCATTGAAAAAAATAATTTGTTCTTAAACTGACTTGCCTAGTTAAATAAAGATTAAATACCTTTAAAATAATAATAATAATAATATGCCAGTAACCATTTCACTGGGTTTGCACCTTGTGTATTTGATAAACACATTTAGATTGTCTGTGATATAACTTGTGTTTACCAGGAACGGTAATGTGAAGAACAACATTACCTGCAACAAAGGCAGATTAGGAAATAGGCCAAGGACTAGATAAAAGTAATTTTCCTACTTCATCATTTTTAGTCTTGAAATCTTTGGTTGTTTACTCACTACCTTATTCACTCTGTTTAGCGCATGGCCTCACATGTGAATCCTTAAGGAGATGGGTGGAGGTAAAGGCTGAAGGCATCAGCAACAGGCTTCAGTTCGGTCATCTAGCCATCTGGCAAAACTCCCTAAAAATATGTTTGCTTAGAAAAAAATTAAAAAGGAGGAGAGCGGCAATATCACCCCGGGACAGTAGAGGGTGATGAGCTGGTAATAACCACAAGGATGTGAAGACACACCATAAACAAGGAAGTGAAGACACACCATAAACAAGGAAGTGAAGACACACCCAAACAAGGAAGTGAAAACACACGCAAACAAGGATGTGAAGACACACCATAAACAAGGAAGTGAAAACACACCATAAACAAGGAAGTGAAGACACACCCAAACAAGGAAGTGAAAACACACCCAAACAAGGAAGTGAAAACACACCCAAACAAGGAAGTGAAAACACACGCAAACAAGGAAGTGAAAACACACCCAAACAAGGAAGTGAAGACACACCCAAACAAGGACGACATTCGCGGGATAATTAAATAGAGAGACGTTTGACTGACGAGAAGCAACACATACAGTTGAAGACAGAAGTTTACATACACCTTAGCCAAATACATTTAACTTCAGTTTTTCACAATTCCTGACATTTAATCAGAGTAAAAATTCCCTGTCAGTTAGGATCACCACTTTATTTTAAGACTGTGAAATGTCAGAATAATAGTAGAGAGAATGATTCATTTCAGCTTTAATTTCTTTCATCACATTCCCAGTGGGTCAGAAGTTTACATACACTAAATTAGTATTTGATAGCATTGCCTTTAAATTGTTTAACTTTGGTCAAACTTTTCTGGTAGCCTTCCACAAGCTTCCAATGATAAGTTGGGTGAATTTTGGCCCATTCCTCCTGACAGAGCTGGAGTAACTGAGTCAGGTTTGTAGGCCTCCTTGCTCGCACACGCTTTTTCAGTTCTGCACAAAAATGTTCCATAGGATTGAGGTCAGGGCTTTGTGATGGCCACTCCAATACCTTGACTTTGTTGTCCTTAAGCCATTTTGGAAGTATGTTTGGGGTCATTGTCCATTTGGAAGACCCATTTGCGACCAATCTTTAACTTCCTGACTGATGTCTTGAGATGTTGCTTCAATATAGCCACCTATTTTTCCCCCTCATGATGCCATCTATTTTGTGAAGTGCACCAGTCCCTCCTGCAGCAAAGCACCCCCACAACATGATGCTACCACCCCCGTGCTTCACTGTTGGGATGGTGTTCTTTGGCTTGCAAGCCTCCCCCTTTTTCCTCCAAACATAACGATGGTCATTATGGCCAAACAGTTCTATTTTTGTTTCATCAGACCAGATGACATTTCTCCAAAAAGTACAATATTTTTTCCCATGTGCAGTTGCAAACCGTAGTCTGGCTTTTTTATGGTAGTTTGACTTGTTTTTTTGCTGAAACAGAGAGGCAGGGTGGGATGTCTGAGGTGTCTAGGTGTTTGACTACTGAAACAGAGAGGCAGGGTGGGATATCTGAGGTGTCAATGTGTTTGACTGCTGAAACAGAGAGGCAGGGTGGGATATCTGAGGTGTCTAGGTGTTTGACTGCTGAAACAGAGAGGCAGGGTGGGATGTCTGAGGTGTCTAGGTGTTTGACTACTGAAACAGAGAGGCAGGGTGGGATGTCTTAGGTGTCTAGGTGTTTGACTACTGAAACAGAGAGGCAGGGTGGGATGTCTGAGGTGTCTAGGTGTTTGACTACTGAAACAGAGAGGCAGGGTGGGATGTCTGAGGTGTCTAGGTATTTGACTACTGAAACAGAGAGGCAGGGTGGGATGTCTGAGGTGTCTAGGTGTTTGACTGCTGAAACCATCAATTATATGTTTGCTAAGCAACTTTAAGGTAACGAGGTTCTTACATAACACACACACACACACACACACACACACACACACACTCGAAGGCTCCTCCAACTACTTGGAACTCCAAGGTGGGTCTTGGCTGTTGCCTTGGCAACACGAAGAGCAGAGCCATAGAGAAGGAGAGCGGAGAGGAGGAAGAGAGGAGGAGGAAGAGGAGGAGAGGAGGAGAAGAGGAGAGGAGGAGACGAGGAGACAAGGAGAGGGGGAGAAGAGTAGAGGAGGAGAGGGGGAGATGGGGAGAGGAGGGGAGGGGGAGATGGGAGGAGGAGGAGAGGAGATGAGGAGACGGGGAGAGGGGGAGATGGGAGGAAGAGGAGAGGAGGTAAAGAGGAGGAGAGGAGGAGAGGTAGATCAGGTCTATCTCTCTCTATTACTCACTCTTTCATTCTCTCTCTCTCTTTCTCCGTTCCCTCTCCCTTTCTCTCTCTCCCCCCTCTCCCTCTCGCTCACTCTCTTTCTTTCTCTTTATCTCTCTCTTTTTATCTCTCTCTTTATCTATTCTCTCTCTATCACTCTCTCTCTCACTCTCTCTCTCTCTCTGTGTCTGTCTCTTTCTCTATCACTCTCTCTCTCTCTCTGTGTGTCTGTCTCTTTCTCTATCACTCTCTCTCTCTCTGTGTCTGTCTCTTTCTCTATCACTCTCTCTCTCTCTCTGTGTCTGTCTCTTTCTCTATCACTCTCTCTCTTGCTTAAATAATTAAGATGGAGAATATAATATTGTCCTGTGTGTTTGTTTGTGTGTTTGACAACGATGGTGCAGTGTTGGCAGCTTGTAGAAACTGATGGGCGAGATGAGATCAGTCTAATACTAAGAGTTGAGATGTTAGACATAGATGTTAGACATAGACGTTAGAGGAGATGTTAGAGGAAATGTTAGAGATGTTAGAGATGTTAGAGGAGATGTTGGATAGAGATGTTAGAGGAGACGTTAGAGGAGATGTTAGATAGAGATGTTAGAGGAGACGTTAGAGGAGATGTTGGATAGAGATCTTAGATAGAGGTGTTAGATATTTTAGAGGAGATGTTAGATGGAGATGTTAGACAGAGATGTTAGAGGAGATGTTGGATAGAGATGTTAGATGGAGATGTTAGAGATGTTGGAGGAGATGTTAGAGGAGATGTTAGACAGATGTTAGAGGAGATGTTAGAGGAGATGTTAGAGGAGATGTTAGATAGAGATGTTGGATAGAGATGTTAGAGGAGACGTCAGATAGAGATGTTAGATAGAGATGTTAGATAGAGATGTTAGATAGAGATGTTAGATAGAGATGTTAGATAGAGATGTTAGATAGAGATGTTGGATAGAGATGTTAGAGGAGACGTTAGAGGAGATGTTAGATAGAGATGTTGGATAGAGATGTTAGAGGAGACGTTAGAGGAGATGTTAGATAGAGATGTTAGAGGAGACGTTAGAGGAGATGTTGGATAGAGATGTTAGACAGAGATGTTAGAGGAGATGTTAGATGGAGATGTTAGACAGAGATGTTAGAGGAGATGTTGGATAGAGATGTTAGATGGAGATGTTGGAGGAGATGTTAGAGGAGATGTTAGACAGAGATGTTAGAGGAGATGTTAGAGGAGATGTTAGATAGAGATGTTAGAGGAGATGTTAGATATAGATGTTAGAGGAGACGTTAGAGGAGATGTTGGATAGAGATGTTAGACAGAGATGTTAGAGGAGACGTTAGAGGAGATGTTGGATAGAGATGTTAGAGGAGATGTTAGATAGAGATGTTAGATAGAGGTGTTAGATGGAGATGTTAGAGGAGATGTTAGATAGAGATGTTAGATAGAGATGTTAGAGGAGACGTTAGATAGAGACGTTAGATAGAGATGTTAGAGGAGACGTTAGAGGAGATGTTGGATAGAGATGTTAGATAGAGATGTTAGACAGAGATGTTAGAGGAGACGTTAGATAGAGACGTTAGATAGAGATGTTAGAGGAGACGTTAGAGGAGATGTTAGATAGAGATGTTAGATAGAGGTGTTAGATGGAGATGTTAGAGGAGATGTTAGATAGAGATGTTAGATATAGATGTTAGAGGAGACGTTAGAGGAGATGTTGGATAGAGATGTTAGACAGAGATGTTAGAGGAGACGTTAGAGGAGATGTTGGATAGAGATGTTAGAGGAGATGTTAGATAGAGATGTTAGATAGAGGTGTTAGATGGAGATGTTAGAGGAGATGTTAGATAGAGATGTTAGAGGAGATGTTAGATAGAGATGTTAGATAGAGATGTTAGAGGAGACGTTAGATAGAGACGTTAGATAGAGATGTTAGAGGAGACGTCAGATAGAGATGTTAGATAGAGATGTTAGAGGAGACGTTAGAGGAGATGTTAGATAGAGATGTTAGATGAGATGTTAGAGGGGACATTAGATAGAGACGTTAGATAGAGATGTTAGAGGAGATGTTAGAGGAGATGTTAGAGAGAGATATTAGATAGATATCCCTTTTAATAATCCTATTAAATGTAATGTCAAATGTAGCTTTCCTTGAAAATAAACATACCCAAAAGTATATACTAGAGGGACGTAAACAATAACTAGTAGTGCTTATACTGCCAGAAAGATTTAAATCTCAACCAAATTAATTACTTAAAAATCATACAATGTGATTTTCTGGATTTTTGTTTTAGATTCCGTCTCTCACAGTTGAAGTGTACCTATGATAAAAAATTACAGACCTCTACATGCTTTGTAAGTAGGAAAACCTGCAAAATCGGCAGTGTATCAAATACTTCTTCCCACTGTATGTATTCACCATCTTTGCTATGAATCCTTAAAAAGGGTCTGGTGCCAATTACCTTCAGAAGTCACATAATTAGTTAAATAAAGTCCACCAGTCTGCAATCTAAATGTCTCATGATCTGTCACATGTCCTCAGTATATATACACCTGTTCTGAAAGGCCCCAGATTCTGCAACACCATTAAGCAACAGGCACCATGGAGACCAAGGAGCTCTCCAAACAGGTCAGGGACAAAGTTGTGGAGAAGTATAGATCAGGGTTGAGTTATAAAATTATTCATTATTTAAAAAATGGAAAGAATATGGCACCACAACAAATCTGCCAAGAGAGGGCCGCCCACTAAAACTCACAGACCAGGCAAGGAGGGCATTAATCAGAGAGGCAACAAAGAGACCAAAGATAACCCTGAAGGAGCTGCAAAGCTCCACAGTGGAGATTGGAGTATCTGTCCATAGGTCCACTTTAAGCCGTACACTCCACAGAGCTGGGATTTACGGAAGACTGGACAGAAAAAAAGCCATTGCTTAAAGAACAAAATAAGCAAACACGTTTGGTCTTCACCAAAAGGCATGTGGGAGAAGGTACTCTTGTCAGATGAGACTAAAATTAAGCTTTTTGGCCATCAAGGAAAATACTATGTCTGGCGCAAACCAAACACATCTCATCACCCCGAGAATATCATCCCCACAGTGAAGCATGGTGGTGCCAACATCATGCTGTAGAGATATTTTTCATCAGCAGGGACTGGAAAACTGGTCACAATTGAAGGAATGATGGATGGCGCTAAATACAAGGAAATTCTTGCGGGAAACCTGTTTCAGTCTTACAGAGATTTGAGACTGGGACGGAGGTTCACCTTCCAGCAGAACAATGACCCTAAGCATACTTCTAAAGCAACACTCGAGTGGTTTAAGGGGAAACATGTACATGTCTTGGAATGGCCTAGTCAAAGCCCAGACCTCAATCCAATTGAGAATCTGTGGTATGACTTAAAGATTGCTGTACACCAGCGGAACCCATCCAATGTGAAGGAGCTGGAGCAGTTTTGCCTTGAAGAATGGGCAAAAATCCCAGTGGCTAGATGTGCCAAGCTTATAGAGACATGCCCCAAGATACTTATAGCTGTAATTCCTGCAAAGGTGGCTCTACAAAGTATTGACTTAGGGGGGTTTGAATAGTTATGCATGCTCAAGTTTTCAGTTTTTTTGTTGTCTTATTTCTTGTTTGTTTCACAATAAAACATATTTTGCATCTTCAAAGTGGAAGGCATGTTTTATAAATCAAATGATACAAACCCCCCCAAAAATCTATTTTAATTCCAGGTTGTAAGGCAACAAAATAGGAAAAATGCCAAGGGGGGTGAATACTTTCACTGTACACTTTGCACCCAGTCACTACGAACATACTGACTACGAATCATTACGTTTGGGGAAAATCCAACAAAATATATCACTGACTACCACTCTTCATATTTTCAAGCATGGTAGTGGCTGCATCATGTTATGGGTATGACTGTATTTGGCAAGGAGTTTTTCCCGATAAAAAAGAAATGAATAGAGCCGAGCACAAGCAAAATCCTAGAGGAAAACCTGGTTGAGTCTGCTTTCCAACAGACACTGGGAGACAGATTCACCTTTCAGCAGGACAATAACCTAAAACACAATGCCAAATATACACTGGAGTAGCAACACGACATTGAATATTCCTTGTTACAGTTTTGACTTCTATTCACTTGAAAATTTATGGCAACCTTGAAAATGGCAGTCTAGCAATGATCAACAACCAACTTGACAGAGCTTGAAACATATTAAAATATTATAATTTGCAAATATTGTATAGTCCAGGTGTCCAAAGCTCTTAGAGACTTACCCAGAAAGATTCAAAGCTCTTAGAGACTTACCCAGAAAGACTCAAAGCTCTTAGAGACTTACCCAGAAAGACTCAAAGCTCATAGAGACTGACCCAGAAAGACTCAAAGCTCATAGAGACTCACCCAGAAAGACTAACAGCTCATAGAGACTGACCCAGAAAGACTCACAGCTATGAGAGACTTACCCAGAAAGACTCAAAGCTTTTAGAGACTTACCCAGAAAGACTCACAGCTCTTAGAGACTTACCCAGAAAGACTCACAGCTCTTAGAGACTTACCCAGAAAGACTCAAAGCTTTTAGAGACTTACCCAGAAAGACTCACAGCTCTTAGAGACTTACCCAGAAAGACTCAAAGCTTTTAGAGACTTACCCAGAAAGACTCACAGCTCTTAGAGACTTACCCAGAAAGACTCAAAGCTTTTAGAGACTTACCCAGAAAGACTCACAGCTCTTAGAGACTTACCCAGAAAGACTCAAAGCTCTTAGAGACTTGCCCAGAAAGACTCAAAGCTTTTAGAGACTTACCCAGAAAGACTCACAGCTCTTAGAGACTTGCCCAGAAAGACTCAAAGCTTTTAGAGACTTACCCAGAAAGACTCAAAGCTCTTAGAGACTTACCCAGAAAGACTAACAGCTCATAGAGACTGACCCAGAAAGACTCAAAGCTCTTAGAGACTGACCCAGAAAGACTCACAGCTCTTAGAGACTTACCCAGGAAGACTCACAGCTCTTAGAGACTTACCCAGAAAGACTCACAGCTCTTAGAGACTTACCCAGGAAGACTCACAGCTCTTAGAGACTTACCCAGAAAGACTCACAGCTCTTAGAGACTTACCCAGGAAGACTCACAGCTCTTAGAGACTTACCCAGAAAGACTAACAGCTCATAGAGACTGACCCAGAAAGACTCACAGCTCTTAGAGACTTACCCAGAAAGACTAACAGCTCATAGAGACTGACCCAGAAAGACTCACAGCTCTTAGAGACTTACCCAGAAAGACTAACAGCTCATAGAGACTGACCCAGAAAGACTTTACTTTGGTTGTAAATGAGGTCTTTCTGTATCTGTATTTCTTTTTCAATAAAAACAAAACATGTTTCACTTTGTCACTATGGGGTATAACCCTAACCCTAACCCTTTGTCACTATGGGGTATAACCCTAACCCTAACCCTTTGTCACTATGGGGTATAACCCTAACCCTAACCCTTTGTCACTATGGGGTATAACCCTAACCCTAACCCTTTGTCACTATGGGGTATAACCCTAACCCTAACCCTTTGTCACTATGGGGTATAACCCTAACCCTAACCCTTTGTCACTATGGGGTATAACCCTAACCCTAACCCTTTGTCACTATGGGGTATAACCCTAACCCTTTGTCACTATGGGGTATAACCCTAACCCTTTGTCACTATGGGGTATAACCCTAACCCTTTGTCACTATGGGGTATAACCCTAACCCTTTGTCACTATGGGGTATAACCCTAACCCTTTGTCACTATGGGGTATAACCCTAACCCTTTGTCACTATGGGGTATAACCCTAACCCTTTGTCACTATGGGGTATAACCCTAACCCTAACCCTTTGTCACTATGGGGTATAACCCTAACCCTTTGTCACTATGGGGTATAACCCTAACCCTAACCCTTTGTCACTATGGGGTTTAACCCTAACCCTAACCCTTTGTCACTATGGGGTATAACCCTAACCCTAACCCTTTGTCACTATGGGGTATAACCCTAACCCTAACCCTTTGTCACTATGGGGTATAACCCTAACCCTAACCCTTTGTCACTATGGGGTATAACCCTAACCCTAACCCTTTGTCACTATGGGGTATAACCCTAACCCTAACCCTTTGTCACTATGGGGTATAACCCTAACCCTAACCCTTTGTCACTATGGGGTATAACCCTAACCCTAACCCTTTGTCACTATGGGGTATAACCCTAACCCTAACCCTTTGTCACTATGGGGTATAACCCTAACCCTAACCCTTTGTCACTATGGGGTATAACCCTAACCCTAACCCTTTGTCACTATGGGGTATAACCCTAACCCTAACCCTTTGTCACTATGGGGTATAACCCTAACCCTAACCCTTTGTCACTATGGGGTATAACCCTAACCCTTTGTCACTATGGGGTATAACCCTAACCCTTTGTCACTATGGGGTATAACCCTAACCCTTTGTCACTATGGGGTATAACCCTAACCCTTTGTCACTATGGGGTATAACCCTAACCCTTTGTCACTATGGGGTATAACCCTAACCCTTTGTCACTATGGGGTATAACCCTAACCCTTTGTCACTATGGGGTATAACCCTAACCCTAACCCTTTGTCACTATGGGGTATAACCCTAACCCTTTGTCACTATGGGGTATAACCCTAACCCTAACCCTTTGTCACTATGGGGTTTAACCCTAACCCTAACCCTTTGTCACTATGGGGTATAACCCTAACCCTAACCCTTTGTCACTATGGGGTATAACCCTAACCCTAACCCTTTGTCACTATGGGGTATAACCCTAACCCTAACCCTTTGTCACTATGGGGTATAACCCTAACCCTAACCCTTTGTCACTATGGGGTATAACCCTAACCCTAACCCTTTGTCACTATGGGGTATAACCCTAACCCTAACCCTTTGTCACTATGGGGTATAACCCTAACCCTAACCCTTTGTCACTATGGGGTATAACCCTAACCCTAACCCTTTGTCACTATGGGGTATAACCCTAACCCTAACCCTTTGTCACTATGGGGTATAACCCTAACCCTAACCCTTTGTCACTATGGGGTATAACCCTAACCCTAACCCTTTGTCACTATGGGGTATAACCCTAACCCTAACCCTTTGTCACTATGGGGTATAACCCTAACCCTAACCCTTTGTCACTATGGGGTATAACCCTAACCCTAACCCTTTGTCACTATGGGGTATTGTGTGTAGATGGATGAGAATTAACAAATATATATTTAATCCATTTTGAATTCAGGCTGTAACACAGAATGCGGAATTATGAAGACATTCTTTAAACAAAGCACTTTAAATAAAACTAGACTTGACACTATTTCCACAGGTAATGATGACAATGACGTGATTTTTGTTAGCTGAAACTATAAACAATGATTCCATCTGTTAACCAAAGACATTTCTACTCGTCTGCATTGCTACTGTAAATAAAGTGATTCAGGTTAAAATGAAAAGATAATAAAGAAATAAACCACAAGGTCCAGTAAAGACAGGAAGTGTGAGTGTTATACAGGAAGTGTGAGTGTTATACAGGAAGTGTGAGTGTTATACAGGAAGTGTGAGGGTTAACAGGAAGTGTGAGGGTTAACAGGAAGTGTGAGGGTTAACAGGAAGTGTGAGGGTTAACAGGAAGTGTGAGGGTTAACAGGAAGTGTGAGGGTTAACAGGAAGTTGTCCTGCTAGAAGTTTAAACTAACCTCCAGACGAGCTTCAATGCCTACAACACTCCTTCCGTGGCCTCCAACTGCTCTTAAATGCTGGTAAAACTAAATGCATGCTCTTCAACCGTTCGCTGGCTGCACCCGCCTGCCCGCCCGTCCAACATCACTACTCTGGACGGTTCTGATTTCGAATATGACTCATATTAAGCATCTCCAATCCAAAGTTAAAACTAGAACTGGCTTCCTATTTTGCATCAAAGCAACAAAGCATCCTTCACTCACGCCGCCAAACATACCCTCGTAAAACTGACCATCCTACTGATCCTCGACTTCGGCGATGTCATTTACAAAATAGCCTCCAACACTCTACTCAGCAAATTGGATGCAGTCTATCACAGTGCCATCTGTTTTGTCACCAAAGCCCCATATACTACCCATCAATGCGACCTCTACGCTCTCGTTGGCTGGCCTTCGCTACATATTCATCGCCAAACCCACTGGCTCCAGGTCATCTAAAAGTCTTTGTTAGGTAAAATCCCCTCATTATCTCAGCTCACTGGTCACGATAACAACACCCATCCGTAGCACGCGCTCCAGCAGCAATTTCACTGGTCATCCCCAAAGCCAACACCTCTATTGGCTGCCTTTTCTTCCAGTTCTCTGCTGCCAATGACTGGAATAAATACAGTATTGGGATGAGGTAGTTGGATGAGCTGTTTACAGATGGGCTATGTGCAGGAGCAGCTCACATATCACTGCACCTGCACATAGCCCATCTGTAAACAGCTCATCCAACTACCTCATCCCAATACTGTATTTATTTATTTTTTCTCTTTTACACCCCAGTATGTATCTCCACTAGCACATCGTCTTCTGCACATCTATCACTCCAGCTAAGTAGTAATTATGTCACCACTATGGCCTATTTATTGCCTTATACCTCCCTAATCTTACTACATTTGCACACACTGTATATAGACTTTCCTACTGTGTTATTGACTGTACGTTTGTTTATGTGTAACTCTGTGTTGTTGTTTGTGTTGCACTGATTTGCTTTATCTTGGACAGGTCTCAGTTGTAAATGAGAACTGGTTCTCAACTAACCTACCAGGTTAAATAAAGGTGTTCTCAACTAACCTACCTGGTTAAATAAAGGTGTTCTCAACTAACCTACCAGGTTAAATAAAGGTGTTCTCAACTAACCTACCTGGTTAAATAAAGGTGTTCTCAACTAACCTACCTGGTTAAATAAAGGTGTTCTCAACTAGCCAACCTGGTTAAATAAAGGTGTTCTCAACTAACCTACCTGGTTAAATAAAGGTGTTCTCAACTAGCCAACCTGGTTAAATAAAGGTGTTCTCAACTAGCCTACCTGGTTAAATAAAGAGAAAGTGTTGCCCGGTTCTCTGCTTGTTTCGCTGAAGGGACTGACTGTCTGTTCAATACAATACTCAGATCTCCCTCTATCTTTTCTTTCTTTCTTTCTTTCTTTCTTTCTTTCTTTCTTTCTTTCTTTCTTTCTTTCTTTCTTTCTTTCTTTCTTTCTTTCTTTCTTTCTTCCTTCCTTTATTGAATTTGAGGTAAACTATGAATCTTTATTTTGTTGTTCCTGAACAAACTAATGAGGTTACCATACATCATATTGGTGGTGGTGTCATTCACTTATATGAGGATGGTAATGGTAGAGTAGGGAAGGACAAATCTAATGGGAACATGCAGCTAACAGGCAGCACATTGACTGTGCTCGTGCGTTGTGAGGCACAGCGTGACTCTGCGTGTGCGTTGTGAGGCACAGCGTGACTGTGCTCGTGCGTGTGTGTTGTGAGGCTCAGCGTGACTCTGCTCGTGCGTGTGCGTTGTGAGGCCCAGCGTGACTGTGCATGTGCGTTGTGAGGCTCAGTGTGACTCTGCTCATGCGTGTGCGTTGTGAGGCACAGCGTGACTCTGCTCGTGCGTGTGCGTTGTGAGGCTCAGCGTGACTCTGCTCATGCGTGTGCGTTGTGAGGCTCAGCGTGACTCTGGTCATGCGTGTGCGTTGTGAGGCTCAGCGTGACTCTGCTCATGCGTGTGCGTTGTGAGGCTCAGCGTGACTCTGCTCATGCGTGTGCGTTGTGAGGCTCAGCGTGACTCTGCTCATGCGTGTGCGTTGTGAGGCACAGCGTGACTGTGCTCGTGCGTTGTGAGGCACAGCGTGACTCTGCTCATGCGTGTGAGGCTCAGCGTGACTCTGCTCATGCGTGTGAGGCTCAGCGTGACTCTGCTCGTGCGTGTGCGTTGTGAGGCACAGCGTGACTGTGCTTGTGCGTGTGAGGCTCAGCGTGACTCTGCTCGTGCGTGTGCGTTGTGAGGCACAGCGTGACTGTGCGTGTGCGTTGTGAGGCTCAGCGTGACTGTGTGTGAACGACCACATTATCCCCCTGCTTTACTGAGCAGAGGCTGTGGATTTGGATACAATAGGAGGGCTTATTAACTAATTAAAACTAAGAAATACAAATAGAAGAGCAGGAGAGAGAGCGAGAGAGATAAGGTTTCCATTATTGATAAGATAATGTGGAAGACAAAAAACAGTAGCGTCTCTGAACAGTAGCATCTAATCACAGGCATCACCTAACAGACAAACCCAAATAAACACTTTTAGCATGACGTTTCTACAGCAGAGAGTTGTGAGCCTAGCAAGGATTTGGGATTGGATACTTGATGCTAATTGCATGCCATCGCTAAGTCAACTGTGAGTTAGGTTAGCAAAGGAGTCTTGTAACTCACAGACAGCTGGGCTAGCAAAGACAATGTGTTGTATAGGAGACATATCACTGCTTACAGACACAGCTGGGTTAGCAAAGATGATGTGTTGTATAGGAGACATATCACTGCTTACAGACACAGCTGGGTTAGCAAAGATGATGTGTTGTATAGGAGACATATCACTGCTTACAGACACAGCTGGGTTAGCAAAGATGATGTGTTGTATAGGAGACATATCACTGCTTACAGACACAGCTGGGTTAGCAAAGATGATGTGTTGTATAGGAGACATATCACTGCTTACAGACACAGCTGGGTTAGCAAAGATGATGTGTTGTATAGGAGACATATCACTGCTTACAGACACAGCTGGGTTAGCAAAGATGATGTGTTGTATAGGAGACATATCACTGCTTACAGACACAGCTGGGTTAGCAAAGATGATGTGTTGTATAGGAGACATATCACTGCTTACAGACACAGCTGGGTTAGCAAAGATGATGTGTTGTATAGGAGACATATCACTGCTTACAGACACAGCTGGGTTAGCAAAGATGATGTGTTGTATAGGAGACAGATCACTGCTTACAGACACGGCTGGGCTAGCATACATGATGTGTTGTATAGGAGACAGATCACTGCTTACAGACACGGCTGGGCTAGCATACATTATGTGTTGTATAGGAGACAGATCACTGCTTACAGACACAGCTGGGTTTCTTGGCTGACCACTGGTTGTTCTTCTGGCAGGTGATGTTCTTCTTTCCCACCAACTCAAAGGCAGGGAGACACTCAAAGAGCAGCCTGTCCCCGTGGCGGAAACCTGTCCCCTCCCGCTTGCCGTAGGCCGGTATCCCTGGGTCGCCACAGCTGCCCTGGTCAATCTCTGAAGGGAAGAGACACATTGATTGACAGGTAAAATAGTTGGATAAAATAAATGTTGGCTTTCCAGGGAAACTTTCAACATTTCACCTTTATTGTCCTAGACCTAGATTGCCATCTATTTTGCAATCACACAGCACAGATTATAATATCAGATTATAATATCATGTTATAATATCAGATTATCATATCAGATTATAATATAATGTTATAATATCAGATTATAATATCAGATTATAATGTCAAGTGTGCCTGTGTGATGCAATATCATCTAATGAAACCATGTAACCCCATGATGTGTAGGTTAGAGTAGGTTGGCTAACATGGTGGAATAGAGTTCGATTGGCCAACATGGTAGAGTTTTATAAGGTTGGCTAACATGGTAGAGTAGAGAAGGGTTGGCTAACATGGTAGAGTAGAGAAGGGTTGGCTAACATGGTAGAGTAGAGAAGGGTTGGCTAACATGGTAGAGTTTTATTAGGTTGGCTAACATGGTAGAGTATAGTTAGGTTGGCTAACATGGTAGAGTATAGTTAGGTTGGCTAACATGGTAGAGTATAGTTAGGTTGGCTAACATGGTAGAGTATAGTTAGGTTGGCTAACATGGTAGAGTAGAGAAGGGTTGGCTAACATGGTAGAGTAGAGAAGGGTTGGCTAACATGGTGGAATAGAGTTCGGTTGGCTAACATGGTAGAGTTTTATTAGGTTGGCTAACATGGTGGAATAGAGTTCGGTTGGCTAACATGGTAGAGTTTTATTAGGTTGGCTAACATGGTGGAATAGAGTTCGGTTGGCTAACATGGTAGAGTTTTATTAGATTGGCTAACATGGTGGAATAGAGTTCGATTGGCTAACATGGTAGAGTTTTATTAGGTTGGCTAACATGGTAGAGTATAGTTAGGTTGGCTAACATGGTAGAGTATAGTTAGGTTGGCTAACATGGTAGAGTATAGTTAGGTTGGCTAACATGGTAGAGTATAGTTAGGTTGGCTAACATGGTAGAGTAGAGAAGGGTTGGCTAACATGGTAGAGTAGAGAAGGGTTGGCTAACATGGTGGAATAGAGTTCGATTGGTTAACATGGTAGAGTATAGTTAGGTTGGCTAACATGGTAGAGTAGAGAAGGGTTGGCTAACATGGTAGAGTAGAGAAGGGTTGGCTAACATGGTGGAATAGAGTTCGGTTGGCTAACATGGTAGAGTTTTATTAGGTTGGCTAACATGGTGGAATAGAGTTCGGTTGGCTAACATGGTAGAGTTTTATTAGGTTGACTAACATGGTGGAATAGAGTTCGGTTGGCTAACATGGTAGAGTTTTATTAGATTGGCTAACATGGTGGAATAGAGTTCGATTGGCTAACATGGTAGAGTTTTATTAGGTTGGCTAACATGGTAGAGTTTTATTAGGTTGGCTAACATGTTAGAGTTTTATTAGGTTGGCTAACATGGTGGAATAGAGTTCGATTGGCTATCATTGTAGCGAAGTGATATGTTGGCTTACATGGTCGAGTATTGTTAGGTTGGCTATCATTGTAGAGTAGAGTTTGATTGGCTAACATGGTCGAGTATTGTTAGGTTGGCTAATATGGTAGAGTATAGTTAGGTTGGCTATCATTGTAGAGTAGAGAAGGGTTGGCTATCATGTTAGAGTATAGTTAGGTTGGCTAACATGGTAGAGTATTGTTAGGTTGGCTAACATGTTAGAGTCAAGTTATGTTGGCAAACATGGTAGAGTCTAGTTAGGTTGGCTAACATGGTAGAGTAGAGAAGGGTTGGCTAACATTGTAGAGCAGAGAAGGGCTGGCTAACATGGTAGAGTATAGTTAGGTTGGCTAACATGGTAGAGTAGAGAAGGGCTGGCTAATGTGGTAGAGTAGAGAAATGTTGGCTAACATGGTAGAGTAGTGTTAGGTTGGCTAACCTGGTAGAGTATAGTTAGGTTGGCTAACATGGTAGAGTAGAGAAGGGCTGGCTAACATGGTAGAGTATAGTAAGGTTGGCTAACATGGTAGAGTATAGTTAGGTTGGCTAACATGGTAGAGTAGAGAAGGGTTTTCTAACGTGGTAGAGTAGAGAAGGGTTGGCTAACATGGTAGAGTAGAGTTAGGTTGGCTAACATTGTAGAGCAGAGAAGGGTTGGCTAACATGGTAGAGTAGAGAAGGGTTGGCTATCATTGTAGAGTAGAGAAGGGTTGGCTATCATGGTAGAGTATTGTTAGGCTGGCTAACATGGTAGAGTAGTGTTAGGTTGGCTATCATGGTAGAGTATAGTTAGGTTGGCTAACATGGTAGAGTAGAGAAGGGTTGGCTAACGTGGTAGAGTAGAGAAGGGTTGGCTAACATGGTAGAGTATAGTTAGGTTAGCTAACATGGTAGAGTAGAGAAGGGTTGGCTATCATGGTAGAGTATTGTTAGGCTGGCTAACGTGGTAGAGTAGAGAAGGGTTGGCTATCATGGTAGAGTAGAGAAGGGTTTGGCTAACGTTGTAAAGTAGAGAAGGTTTGGCTAACATGGTAGAGTATAGTTAGGTTAGCTAACATGGTAGAGTAGAGAAGGGTTGGCTAACATGGTAGAGTATAGTTAGGTTAGCTAACATGGTAGAGTAGAGACGGCTTGGCTATCATGGTAGAGTATTGTTAGGCTGGCTAACATGGTAGAGTAGAGAAGGGTTGGCTATCATGGTAGAGTATTGTTAGGCTGGCTAACGTGGTAGAGTAGAGAAGGGTTGGCTAACATGGTAGAGTAGAGAAGGGTTTGGCTAACGTTGTAAAGTAGAGAAGGTTTGGCTAACATGGTAGAGTATAGTTAGGTTAGCTAACATGGTAGAGTAGAGAAGGGTTGGCTAACATGGTAGAGTATAGTTAGGTTAGCTAACATGGTAGAGTAGAGACGGCTTGGCTATCATGGTAGAGTATTGTTAGGCTGGCTAACATGGTAGAGTAGAGAAGGGTTGGCTATCATGGTAGAGTATTGTTAGGCTGGCTAACGTGGTAGAGTAGAGAAGGGTTGGCTAACATTGTAGAGTAGAGAAGGTTTGGCTATCATGGCTGAGTAGAGAAGGGTTGGCTATCATGTTAGAGTCAAGTTATGTTGGCTAACATGGTAGAGTATAGTTAGGTTGGCTGACATGGTAGAGTAGAGAAGGGTTGGCTAACATGGTAGAGTATAGTTAGGTTGGTTAACATGGTAGAGTATAGTTAGGTTGGCTGACATGGTAGAGTAGAGAAGGGTTGGCTAACATTGTTGAGTATAGTTAGGTTGGTTAACTGGTAGAGTATAGTTAGGTTGGCTGACATGGTAGAGTAGAGAAGGGTTGGCTAACATGGTTGAGTATAGTTAGGTTGGCTAACATGGTGCACCTATGATCGGCCCTGTTGGGTGATAGAATAAACAACACCTGTTTGTAATGTTGACTTCTCTAGGGTAGGGTGCAGCATTTTGACATTCAGATGATAAGAGTGCCCGAAGTAAACTGCCTGTTACTCAGGCCCAGAAGCTAGGATATGCACATTTTGGTATATTTGGATAGACAACACTGAAGTCTCCAAAACTCTTAAAATAATGCCTGTGAGTATAACAGAACTGATATGGCAGGCGAAACCTTGAGGACAAACCACCCACCAAAACCACCCACCACTATTTTTAATGGCTAGTATTTTAATAATAATAATTATTATTATTCTGATGTATAACAGATATATTTTCAAGAATGTCAAATATTTAAATTTAGTATTTTTGAATTTGGCGCTCTGCAATTTCACTGGATGTTGGCCGGGTGGGATGTTACCGTCCCTAGTGAGGTTAACATCATCTTCACCTAAACTAGAGAGTTTTTTTAAGTGCTGTCTCAAACTATTTAGAGTGCTCAATGCTCTATACAAGGAACTGAATGACACAGACAGAACCCAGTCAGAACCCAGACAAAACCCAGTCAGATCCCAGTCAGAACCCAGTCAGTTCCCAGTCAGAACGTTATCAGATCCCAGTCAGATTCCAGTCAGAACCCAGACAGTACCTAGTCAGATCCCAGTCAGATCCCAGTCAGAACCCAGTCAAAACCCAGTCAGTTCCCAGTCAGAACCCAGTCAGAACATAATCAGTTCCCAGTCAGATCCCAGTCAGATCCCAGTCAGAACCCAGTCAGATCCCAGACAGAACACAAATAGAACTCAGACAGAACCCAGACAGAAAGCAGTCTTAAAAGTCTAAAAGTATTTGGTTTTAAATGATCCCAGACAGAACCCAGACAGAACCCAGACAGATCCCAGTCAGATCTCAGTCAGAACCCAGTCAGAACCCAGTCAGAACCCACACAGAACCCAGACAGATCCCAGTCAGAACCCACACAGAACCCAGACAGATCCCAGTCAGATCTCAGTCAGAACCCAGTCAGAACCCAGTCAGAACCCAGTCAGATCCCAGTCAGAACCCACACAGAACCCAGACAGATCCCAGTCAGATCTCAGTCAGAACCCAGTCAGATCCCAGTCAGAACCCACACAGAACCCAGACAGATCCCAGTCAGATCCCAGTCAGAACCCAGTCAGAACCCAGTCAGATCCCAGTCAGAACCCACACAGAACCCAGACAGATCCCAGTCAGATCTCAGTCAGAACCCAGTCAGATCCCAGTCAGAACCCACACAGAACCCAGACAGAACCCAGACAGATCCCAGTCAGATCTCAGTCAGAACCCAGTCAGAACCCAGACAGATCCCAGTCAGATCTCAGTCAGAACCCAGTCAGATCCCAGTCAGAACCCACACAGAACCCAGACAGAACCCAGACAGATCCCAGTCAGATCTCAGTCAGATCTCAGTCAGAACCCACACAGAACCCAGACAGATCCCAGTCAGAACCATTTGGTTTTAAATGTACTTACGTATCAAAAGTAAAAGTATAAATAATTGAATTTAATTTACTTATTAATTAAACCAGATGACACAATGTTCTTGTTTTTAAATGTACGGATAGCCAGGGGCACATTTCAACACTGAGACACAATTTACAAACAAAGCATTTGTGTTTAATGAGTCAGATCAGAGGCAGTAGAGATGACAAGGGATGTTCTCTGTTTAGTGAGTCCTCCAGATCAGAGGCAGTAGGGAGGACCAGGGATGTTCTCTGTTTAGTGAGTCCTCCAGATCAGAGGCAGTAGGGATGACCAGGGATGTTCTCTGTTTAGTGAGTCCTCCAGATCAGAGGCAGTAGGGATGACCAGGGATGTTCTCTGTTTAGTGAGTCCACCAGATCAGAGGCAGTAGGGATGACCAGGGATGTTCTCTGTTTAGTGAGTCCTCCAGATCAGAGGCAGTAGGGATGACCGGGGATGTTCTCTGTCTAGTGAGTCCTCCAGATCAGAGGCAGTAGGGATGACCAGGGATGTTCTCTGTCTAGTGAGTCCTCCAGATCAGAGGCAGTAGAGATGACCAGGGATGTTCTCTGTTTAGTGAGTCCTCCAGATCAGAGGCAGTAGGGATGGACCAGTGATGTTCTCTGTTTAGTGAGTCCTCCAGATCAGAGGCAGTAGGGATGTTCTCTGTTTAATGAGTCTGCCAGATCAGAGACAGTAGGGATGTTCTCTGTTTAATGAGTCTGCCAGATCAGAGGCAGTAGGGACGAGCAGGGATGTTCTCTGTTTAGTGAGTCTGCCAGATCAGAGGCAGTAGGGACGAGCAGGGATGTTCTCTGTCTAGTGAGTCTGCCAGATCAGAGGCAGTAGGGATGTTCTCTGTTTAATGAGTCTGCCAGATCAGAGGCAGTAGGGATGTTCTCTGTTTAATGAGTCTGCCAGTGGTCCGTCGTTGGAGGTCACTATAGGCCTGGTGCGTGGTTCCGGCACTGGTGGTACCGGGCTGGGGACACGCACCTCAGGGTGAGTGCGAGGAGCAGGAACAGGGCTTACTGGACCCTGGAGGCACACTGTAGTCCTGGTGTGTGGTGCCGGCACTGGTGGTACTGGGCTGGGGACACGCACCTCAGGGCGAGTGCGGGGAGGAGGAACAGGGCATACTGGACTGCCGAGGCACACGCAATCTCCACGTGTTCTGCCCCCCCCAAAAAAATATTGGGGCTGCCTCTCGGGCTTCCGTGCTAGCCGTGCACCTTCATATCTTCGCTGGTCTTCTATTCTCCGGTATTTCTCCTCGTAGTATCGCCGTTCCGCTTTTGCTGCCTCTAACTCCTCCTTAGGATGGTGATACTCCCCCAGCTGTGTCCAGGGTCCTGCTCCATCTCCTCCCAGGTCCATTTCCCCATTAAGCGTTGTTCCTTCTTTTCACGGTGCATGGTTTGGTGGGTTATTCTGTCATGTTCCTCGTAACGATGAGACCAAGATGCAATTTTGCTATTTTTTTCCCGTTTTGTGTGACTTATTTTTGAACTTATTGTGTACATAATGTTGCTGCTACCATCTCTTATGACTGAAAATAGCTTCTGGACATCAGAAAAGCGAAAACTCACCGCAGACTTTTCCTTTAACGATTCCGACGAGAAGGAATCCTACTTTCACTGGAACAGGCCTAGATCCACTCATTTTGCGGAAGAAAGATGCCCGGAAAAGGGGACGCATCTTTCTGAGAAGAGTGAGTAAACTCCCAATGCCTTCCATTCTCCTTGTTAAAAGTGCA
The DNA here is from genome assembly GCF_013265735.2 of Oncorhynchus mykiss. Taxonomy (NCBI): domain Eukaryota; kingdom Metazoa; phylum Chordata; class Actinopteri; order Salmoniformes; family Salmonidae; genus Oncorhynchus; species Oncorhynchus mykiss. The sequence goes on from NC_048582.1 coordinate 71,786,282, forward strand.
ATCGCTAGAAAATAAAATTGCTGACCCACTATTAAGATTATCCTACCAACGGGACATTAAAAACTGTAACATCTTATGTTTCACAGAGACGTGTCTGAATGATGAAACGTACAATATAGAACTGGTGGGATATTCCTAAGACCGCTCTCAACCAACTTTATAAGACCATAAGGAAAGAAGAAAATGCTCACCCAGATGCGACGCTACCGGCAGGACAGAGATGCTACCTCTGGTAAGACGAGGGGTGGGGGTGTGTACATTTTTGTCAATAACAGTTGGTGTGCGATGTCTAATATTAAAGAAGTCTCGAGGTATTCCTCACCTGAGGTAGAGTACCTTATGATAAGCTGTCAACCATACTGTCTACCAAGAGAGTTCTCATCTGTATTATTCATAGCCGTCTATTTACCACCAAAAAGCAAAGCTGGTACTAAGACCGCTCTCAACCAACTCTATAAGACCATAAGCAAAGAAGAAAATGCTCACCCAGATGCGACGCTCCTAGTGGCCGGGGACTTTAACGCAGGCAAAATGAAATCAGTTAACCAAATATTTTATAGCATATCACATGTGCAACCAGGGGGAGAAAAGCTACCTTTACTCCACACACAGAGATGCACAGCCCCGCCCTCAATTTGGCAAAATCTTACCACAATTATATCCTCCTGATTCCTGCTTACAAGCAAAAAATTAAAGCAGGAAGTGCCAGTGACTCGCTCAATGTGGAATGAGATGCTGAGCTCCAGGACTGTTTTGATAGCACATGTTCCGGGATTCATTCAATGGCATTGAGGAATACAGCACCTCAGTCCTCGGCTTCATCAATAAGTGACTATACGTACATCCCCACAGTGACTATACGTACATATCCCAACCAGAAGCCATGGATAACAGGCAACATCCGCATCGAGCTAAAGGCTAGAGCTGCCTCTTTCAAGAAGCGGGAGACTATTCCGGACACTTAAAAGAGATCCCGCTATGCCCTCAGACGAACCATCAAACAAGCAAAGCATCAATACAGGATTAAGATTAGTGCCCACGAAGCATAGTGCCCGCTCATCACTAAGCTAAGGACTCTGGGACTAAACACCTCTCTCTGCAACTGGATCCTGGACTTCCTGACAGGCCACCCCCAGGTGGTAAGAGTAGGCAACAACACGTCTGCCACGTTGATCCTTAACACTGGGGACCCACAGGGGTGTGTACTTAGTCCCCTCCTGTATTCCCTGTTCACCCACGACTGCGTGGCCAAACATGACTCCAACACCATCATTAAGTTTGCTGATGACACAACAGTGATAGGCCTGATCAACGACAACGATGAGATGGCCTACAGGGAGGAGGTCAGAGACCTGTCCGTGTGGTGCCAGGACAACAACCTCTCCCTCAATGTGAACAAGACAAAGGAGCTGATTGTGGACTACAGGAAAAGGTGGGTCAAACAGGCCCCCGTTAACATCGACGAGGCTGCAATGGAGCGGGTCGAGAATTTCAAGTTCCTTGGTGTTCACATCACCAACAAACTATCATGGTCCAAACATACCAAGACAGTCGTGAAGAGGGCACGACAACACCTTTTCCCCCTCGGGAGACTGAAAAGATTTGGCATGGGTCCTCAGATCCTCAAAGTTCTACAGCTGCACCATCGAAAGCATCCTGACTGGTTGCATCACTGCCTGGTATCTGCTCAGCATCTGACCGTAAGGTGCTACAGAGGGTAGTGCGAACGGCCCAAGCTCCCTGCCATCCAGGACCTATATAATAGGCGGTGTCAGAGGAAAGCCCATAAATATTCAGACTCCAGTCACCCAAGTTATAGACTTTTCTCCGCTACCGAACGGCAAGTGCTACCGGAGATCCAAGTCTAGGATCAAAAGGCTCCTCAACAGCTTCTACCCCCAAGCCGTAAGACTGCTGAACAGTTCATAAAAATTGCCCCCTGTATATAGCCTCGTTATTGTTATTCTTGTTGTGTTACTTTTTATTATTACTTTTTATTTTAGTCTACTTGGTAAATATTTCCGTCTTCTTGAACTGCACTGTTGGTTAAGGGTAAGTAAGCATTTCACGGTAGTCTACACTTGTTTTATTCTGCGCATGTGGCAAATTCAATTTGATTTGATTTGAACAGTTTGATGTTACCCTTCTCCAAAACCGTTCCAGACTTATACACGTTCCCATTGGCTGACTCAGAGTTCTCGTTGTCTAACATCCTGAGTTTCCACCCTCTTAACAGAGGTGTAGTGTGTTAATATAGCACTGCGCCATGCCAGGGGATGGTCTGTGTTAATATAGCACCATGCCAGGGGATGGTCTGGTTAATATAGCACTGGGCCATGCCAGGGGATGGTCTGGTTAATATAGCACTGTGCCATGCCAGGGGATGGTCTGTTTAATATAGCACTGGGCCATGCCAGGGGATGGTCTGGTTAATATAGCACTGTACCATGCCAGGGGATGGTCTGGTTAATATAGCACTGTGCCATGCCAGGGGATGGTCTGGTTAATATAGCACTGTGCCATGCCAGGGGATGGTCTGGTTAATATAGCACTGTACCATGCCAGGGGATGGTCTGGTTAATATAGCACTGCGCCATGCCAGGGGATGGTCTGGTTAATATAGCACTGTGCCGTGCCAGGGGATGGTCTGGTTAATATAGCACTGCGCCATGCCAGGGGATGGTCTGGTTAATATAGCACTGTGCCATGCCAGGGGATGGTCTGGTTAATATAGCACTGTGCCATGCCAGGGGATGGTCTGGTTAATATAGCACTGTGCCATGGGATGGTCTGGTTAATATAGCACTGTGCCATGCCAGGGGATGGTCTGTTTAATATAGCACTGGGCCATGCCAGGGGATGGTCTGGTTAATATAGCACTGTGCCAGGGGATGGTCTGTGTTAATATATCACTGTGCCATGCCAGGGGATGGTCTGTGTGGAAGATTAGGTTGCTTACATTCCCCTTTATTAGAAGTCAACAGAAAGCCTCTTTTGAATTTCCATAAGGAGCTTCTTTTTAAACTCTTTCTGTGCCTTCTCATTTTTTACATCCAGGGGGTACTATATTTTAATGACCTCTCCACAGAGGGCGGGGGGCATCAAAGCCCTCTGCAATTGGGTGGGAGAGGCTCTGAAACTTTCCTGCCATTGTTGGGCTCAGTGGTAATTGAAGTTGCAGCCGGATCTATTTTGTCCTATTGAGCTTGGAAGCCTAACTTAGCATTCAGTCTTTATAAAGTAAAATGTATCATTGTCATTTATTTACTTATTGGATTTAAAAAGTAGCTTCTGATGAAACATTACTCACTCAGCTCCAGGTTGGATCGTGTTTTCAGGTTTCTGTTGTTCTTCTTTAGCTGGTTGTTGGTTTGCCAGAGCATGTGCTGTATAGTACTTGGTAATAAGAATCTTTGGTAGTAGTAATCCTTCCAGGTCATTTTGTCTAAAATTAGATAGTAGGTTTGGAGTGTTGATTTGTAGTGAAGGTTGTTTTGTAGATGGTAGTATCCTGTATATGTCCTGGTGACATAGTGAAGGGTAGTATCCTCGATATGTCCTGGTGACACAGTGTTGTAGAGGGTAGTATCCTGTATATGTCCTGGTGACATAGTGTTGTAGAGGGTAGTATCCTGTATATGTCCTGGTGATATAGTGTTGTAGAGGGTAGTATCCTGTATATGTCCTGGTGACATAGTGTTGTAGAGTGTAGTATCCTGTATATGTCCTGGTGACATAGTGAAGGTTATGTTGTGGAGGGTAGTATCCTGTATATGTCCTGGTGACATAGTGAAGGTTATGTTGTGGAGGGTAGTATCCTGTATATGTCCTGGTGACATAGTGTTGTAGAGGGTAGTATCCTGTATATGTCCTGGTGACATAGTGAAGGTTATGTTGTAGTGGGTAGTATCCTGTATATGTCCTGGTGACATAGTGTTGTAGAGGGTAGTATCCTGTATGTGTCCTGGTGACATAGTGTTGTAGAGGGTAGTATCCTGTATATGTCCTGGTGACATAGTGTTGTGGAGGGTAGTATCCTGTATATGTCATGGTGATATAGTGTTGTGGAGGGTAGTATCCTGTATGTGTCCTGGTGACATAGTGTTGTAGAGGGTAGTATCCTGTATATGTCCTGGTGACATAGTGTTGTAGAGGGTAGAATCCTGTATATGTCTTGGTGACATAGTGTTGTAGAGGGTTGTATCCTGTATATGTCCTGGTGACATAGTGAAGGGTAGTATCCTGTATATGTCTTGGTGACATAGTGTTGTAGAGGGTTGTATCCTGTATATGTCCTGGTGACATAGTGAAGGGTAGTATCATGTATATGTCCTGGTGACATAGTGAAGGTTATGTTGTGGAGGGTAGTATCCTGTATATGTCCTGGTGACATAGTGTTGTAGAGGGTAGTATCCTGTATATGTCCTGGTGACATAGTGTTGTAGAGGGTAGAATCCTGTATATGTCTTGGTGACATAGTGTTGTAGAGGGTTGTATCCTGTATATGTCCTGGTGACATATTATTGTGGAGGGTAGTATCCTCGATATGTCCTGGTGACATAGTGCTGTAGAGGGTAGTATCCTGTATATGTCCTGGTGACATAGTGTTGTAGAGGGTAGTATCTTGTATATGTCCTGGTGACATAGTGTTTTAGAGGGTAGTATCCTGTATATGTCCTGGTAATATAGTGTTGTGGAGGGCAGTATCCTGCATATGTCCTGGTGACATAGTGTTGTAGAGGGTAGTATCCTGTATATGTCCTGGTGACATAGTGTGGTAGAGGGTAGAATCGTGTATATGTCCTGTTGACATAGTGTTGTAGAGGGTAGTATCCTGTATAAGTCCTGGTGACATAGTGAACGTTATGTTGTGGAGGGTAGTATCCTGTATATGTCCTGGTGACATAGTGTTGTAGAGGGTAGAATCCTGTATATGTCTTGGTGACATAGTGTTGTAGAGGGTTGTATCCTGTATATGTCCTGGTGACATAGTGAAGGGTAGTATCCTGTATATGTCTTGGTGACATAGTGTTGTAGAGGGTAGTATCATGTATATGTCCTGTTGACATAGTGAAGGTTATGTTGTGGAGGGTAGTATCCTGTATATGTCCTGGTGACATAGTGTTGTAGAGGGTAGTATCCTGTATATGTCCTGGTGACATAGTGTTTTAGAGGGTAGAATCCTGTATGTGTCTTGGTGACATAGTGTTGTAGAGGGTTGTATCCTGTATATGTCCTGGTGACATAGTGAAGGGTAGTATCCTGTATATGTCCAGGTGACATATTATTGTGGAGGGTAGTATCCTCGATATGTCCTGGTGACATAGTGCTGTAGAGGGTAGTATCCTGTATATGTCCTGGTGACATAGTATTGTAGAGGGTAGTATCCTCGATATGTCCTGGTGACATAGTGTTGTAGAGGGTAGTATCCTGTATATGTCCTGGTGACATAGTGTTGTAGAGGGTAGTATCTTGTATATGTCCTGGTGACATAGTGTTGTAGAGGGTAGTATCCTGTATATGTCCTGGTGATATAGTGTTGTGGAGGGCAGTATCCTGCATATGTCCTGGTGCCATAGTGTTGTAGAGGGTAGTATCCTGTATATGTCCTGGTGACATAGTGTGGTAGAGGGTAGAATCCTGTATATGTCCTGTTGACATAGTGTTGTAGAGGGTAGTATCCTGTATATGTCCTGGTGACATAGTGCTGTAGAGGGTAGTATCCTGTATATGTCCTGGTGACATAGTGAAGGTTATGTTGTAGAGGGTAGTATCCTGTATATGTCCTGGTGACATAGTGAAGGTTATGTTGTCGAGGGTAGTATCCTGTATATGTCCAGGTGACACAGTGTTGTGGAGGGTAGTGTCCTGTATATGTCCTGGTGACATAGTGTTGTAGAGGGTAGTATCCTGTATATGTCCTGGTGACATAGTATTGTAGAGGGTAGTATCCTCGATATGTCCTGGTGACATAGTGTTGTAGAGGGTAGTATCCTGTATATGTCCTGGTGACATAGTATTGTAGAGGGTAGTATCCTCGATATGTCCTGGTGACATAGTGTTGTAGAGGGTAGTATCCTGTATATGTCCTGGTGACATAGTGTTGTATAGTTTAGTATCCTGTATATGTCCTGGTGACATAGTGAAGGTTATGTTGTAGAGGGTAGTATCCTGTATATGTCCTGGTGACATAGTGTTGTAGATGGTAGTATCCTGTATATGTCCTGGTGACATAGTGTTTTAGAGGGTAGTATCCTGTATATGTCCTGGTGACATAGTGTTGTAGAGGGTAGAATCCTGTATATGTCCTGGTGACATAGTGAAGGTTATGTTGTAGTGGGTAGTATCCTGTATATGTCCTGGTGACATAGTGTTGTAGAGGGTAGTATCCTGTATGTGTCCTGGTGACATAGTGTTGTAGAGGGTAGTATCCTGTATATGTCCTGGTGACATAGTGTTGTGGAGGGTAGTATCCTGTATATGTCATGGTGATATAGTGTTGTGGAGGGTAGTATCCTGTATGTGTCCTGGTGACATAGTGTTGTAGAGGGTAGTATCCTGTATATGTCCTGGTGACATAGTGTTGTAGAGGGTAGAATCCTGTATATGTCTTGGTGACATAGTGTTGTAGAGGGTTGTATCCTGTATATGTCCTGGTGACATAGTGAAGGGTAGTATCCTGTATATGTCTTGGTGACATAGTGTTGTAGAGGGTAGTATCATGTATATGTCCTGGTGACATAGTGAAGGTTATGTTGTGGAGGGTAGTATCCTGTATATGTCCTGGTGACATAGTGTTGTAGAGGGTAGTATCCTGTATATGTCCTGGTGACATAGTGTTGTAGAGGGTAGAATCCTGTATATGTCTTGGTGACATAGTGTTGTAGAGGGTTGTATCCTGTATATGTCCTGGTGACATAGTGAAGGGTAGTATCCTGTATATGTCTTGGTGACATAGTGTTGTAGAGGGTAGTATCATGTATATGTCCTGTTGACATAGTGAAGGTTATGTTGTGGAGGGTAGTATCCTGTATATGTCCTGGTGACATAGTGTTGTAGAGGGTAGTATCCTGTATATGTCCTGGTGACATAGTGTTTTAGAGGGTAGAATCCTGTATGTGTCTTGGTGACATAGTGTTGTAGAGGGTTGTATCCTGTATATGTCCTGGTGACATAGTGAAGGGTAGTATCCTGTATATGTCCTGGTGACATATTATTGTGGAGGGTAGTATCCTCGATATGTCCTGGTGACATAGTGCTGTAGAGGATAGTATCCTGTATATGTCCTGGTGACATAGTATTGTAGAGGGTAGTATCCTCGATATGTCCTGGTGACATAGTGTTGTAGAGGGTAGTATCCTGTATATGTCCTGGTGACATAGTGTTGTAGAGGGTAGTATCTTGTATATGTCCTGGTGACATAGTGTTGTAGAGGGTAGTATCCTGTATATGTCCTGGTGATATAGTGTTGTGGAGGGCAGTATCCTGCATATGTCCTGGTGCCATAGTGTTGTAGAGGGTAGTATCCTGTATATGTCCTGGTGACATAGTGTGGTAGAGGGTAGAATCCTGTATATGTCCTGTTGACATAGTGTTGTAGAGGGTAGTATCCTGTATATGTCCTGGTGACATAGTGCTGTAGAGGGTAGTATCCTGTATATGTCCTGGTGACATAGTGAAGGTTATGTTGTAGAGGGTAGTATCCTGTATATGTCCTGGTGACATAGTGAAGGTTATGTTGTCGAGGGTAGTATCCTGTATATGTCCAGGTGACACAGTGTTGTGGAGGGTAGTGTCCTGTATATGTCCTGGTGACATAGTGTTGTAGAGGGTAGTATCCTGTATATGTCCTGGTGACATAGTATTGTAGAGGGTAGTATCCTCGATATGTCCTGGTGACATAGTGTTGTAGAGGGTAGTATCCTGTATATGTCCTGGTGACATAGTATTGTAGAGGGTAGTATCCTCGATATGTCCTGGTGACATAGTGTTGTAGAGGGTAGTATCCTGTATATGTCCTGGTGACATAGTGTTGTATAGTTTAGTATCCTGTATATGTCCTGGTGACATAGTGAAGGTTATGTTGTAGAGGGTAGTATCCTGTATATGTCCTGGTGACATAGTGTTGTAGATGGTAGTATCCTGTATATGTCCTGGTGACATAGTGTTTTAGAGGGTAGTATCCTGTATATGTCCTGGTGACATAGTGTTGTAGAGGGTAGAATCCTGTATATGTCCTGGTGACATAGTGAAGGTTATGTTGTAGAGGGTAGTATCCTGTATATGTCCTGGTGACATAGTGTTGTAGAGGGTAGTATCCTGTATATGTCCTGGTGACATAGTGTTTTAGAGGGTAGTATCCTGTATATGTCCTGGTGACATAGTGTTGAAGAGGGTAGTATCATGTATATGTCCTGGTGACATAGTGAAGGTTATGTTGTAGAGGGTAGTATCCTGTATATGTCCTGGTGACATAGTGTTGTAGAGGGTAGTATCCTGTATATGTCCTGGTGACATAGTGTTGTAGAGGGTAGTATCCTGTATATGTCCTGGTGACATAGTGAAGGGTAGTATCCTGTATATGTCTTGGTGACATAGTGTTGTAGAGGGTAGTATCATGTATATGTCCTGGTGACATAGTGAAGGTTATGTTGTGGAGGGTAGTATCCTGTATATGTCCTGGTGACATAGTGTTGTAGAGGGTAGTATCCTGTATATGTCCTGGTGACATAGTGTTGTAGAGGGTAGAATCCTGTATATGTCCTGTTGACATAGTGTTGTAGAGGGTTGTATCCTGTATATGTCCTGGTGACATATTATTGTGGAGGGTAGTATCCTCGATATGTCCTGGTGACATAGTGCTGTAGAGGGTAGTATCCTGTATATGTCCTGGTGACATAGTATTGTAGAGGGTAGTATCCTCGATATGTCCTGGTGAAATAGTGTTGTAGAGGGTAGTATCCTGTATATGTCCTGGTGACATAGTGTTGTAGAGGGTAGTATCTTGTATATGTCCTGGTGACATAGTGTTTTAGAGGGTAGTATCCTGTATATGTCCTGGTAATATAGTGTTGTGGAGGGCAGTATCCTGCATATGTCCTGGTGACATAGTGTTGTAGAGGGTAGTATCCTGTATATGTCCTGGTGACATAGTGTGGTAGAGGGTAGAATCGTGTATATGTCCTGTTGACATAGTGTTGTAGAGGGTAGTATCCTGTATAAGTCCTGGTGACATAGTGAACGTTATGTTGTGGAGGGTAGTATCCTGTATATGTCCTGGTGACATAGTGTTGTAGAGGGTAGAATCCTGTATATGTCTTGGTGACATAGTGTTGTAGAGGGTTGTATCCTGTATATGTCCTGGTGACATAGTGAAGGGTAGTATCCTGTATATGTCTTGGTGACATAGTGTTGTAGAAGGTAGTATCATGTATATGTCCTGTTGACATAGTGAAGGTTATGTTGTGGAGGGTAGTATCCTGTATATGTCCTGGTGACATAGTGTTTTAGAGGGTAGAATCCTGTATATGTCTTGGTGACATAGTGTTGTAGAGGGTTGTATCCTGTATATGTCCTGGTGACATAGTGAAGGGTAGTATCCTGTATATGTCCTGGTGACATATTATTGTGGAGGGTAGTATCCTCGATATGTCCTGGTGACATAGTGCTGTAGAGGGTAGTATCCTGTATATGTCCTGGTGACATAGTATTGTAGAGGGTAGTATCCTCGATATGTCCTGGTGACATAGTGTTGTAGAGGGTAGTATCCTGTATATGTCCTGGTGACATAGTGTTGTAGAGGGTAGTATCTTGTATATGTCCTGGTGACATAGTGTTGTAGAGGGTAGTATCCTGTATATGTCCTGGTGATATAGTGTTGTGGAGGGCAGTATCCTGCATATGTCCTGGTGCCATAGTGTTGTAGAGGGTAGTATCCTGTATATGTCCTGGTGACATAGTGTGGTAGAGGGTAGAATCCTGTATATGTCCTGTTGACATAGTGTTGTAGAGGGTAGTATCCTGTATAAGTCCTGGTGACATAGTGAACGTTATGTTGTGGAGGGTAGTATCCTGTATATGTCCTGGTGACATAGTGTTGTAGAGGGTAGTATCCTGTATATGTCCTGGTGACATAGTGCTGTAGAGGGTAGTATCCTGTATATGTCCTGGTGACATAGTGAAGGTTATGTTGTAGAGGGTAGTATCCTGTATATGTCCTGGTGACATAGTGAAGGTTATGTTGTCGAGGGTAGTATCCTGTATATGTCCAGGTGACACAGTGTTGTGGAGGGTAGTGTCCTGTATATGTCCTGGTGACATAGTGTTGTAGAGGGTAGTATCCTGTATATGTCCTGGTGACATAGTATTGTAGAGGGTAGTATCCTCAATATGTCCTGGTGACATAGTGTTGTAGAGGGTAGTATCCTGTATATGTCCTGGTGACATAGTATTGTAGAGGGTAGTATCCTCGATATGTCCTGGTGACATAGTGTTGTAGAGGGTAGTATCCTGTATATGTCCTGGTGACATAGTGTTGTATAGTTTAGTATCCTGTATATGTCCTGGTGACATAGTGAAGGTTATGTTGTAGAGGGTAGTATCCTGTATATGTCCTGGTGACATAGTGTTGTAGATGGTAGTATCCTGTATATGTCCTGGTGACATAGTGTTTTAGAGGGTAGTATCCTGTATATGTTCTGGTGACATAGTGTTGTAGAGGGTAGAATCCTGTATATGTCCTGGTGACATAGTGAAGGTTATGTTGTAGAGGGTAGTATCCTGTATATGTCCTGGTGACATAGTGTTGTAGAGGGTAGTATCCTGTATATGTCCTGGTGACATAGTGTTTTAGAGGGTAGTATCCTGTATATGTCCTGGTGACATAGTGTTGAAGAGGGTAGTATCATGTATATGTCCTGGTGACATAGTGAAGGTTATGTTGTAGAGGGTAGTATCCTGTATATGTCCTGGTGACATAGTGTTGTAGAGGGTAGTATCCTGTATATGTCCTGGTGACATAGTGTTTTAGAGGGTAGTATCCTGTATATGTCCTGGTGACATAGTGTTGTAGAGGGTAGTATCCTGTATATGTCCTGGTGACCTTCAACCCTGTATCTCATGGAAATATAAATGTTTTGTCCAGTGTATTTTACATCTCTCTCTCTCTCTGCAGCTTCTGCCTGGGACGAGTAGCTGACGTGCACTTTCACACGCTGGCACATATTTCTTTAGTCTCTACACACGCACACACACCCCTCATCCCGTACATTATCCAATTATTCATGCATCCCTCACTCTTCCCCGTCCTGTATTTTCCGGGGCTGCTACAGATGGAAACCAGAGAACTCCCAGTGATGAATCGGTAAATGGAACGTCAGAACAGGAAGAGTACAGGACAAATAAGCCCATCCATCCATCCATGGAATGATGCTAGATTCTCATGACCTTTTAAAACGCACAAGGGGATCGGATACTGAGAGATAATCCATGGGTGATTTAGGGTGTTTTCACATATGAAAGGAGTTACCCTGGTTCGAGGTTCCTAAATTGTTAGTGAGAATTTTACATAATATTTTTTGCTTTCACAAGGTTTGAAAAATAACCGTTTCAGGGTGCGATTAGCAAAATGCACATTCTACATGACGTAAGTGAGCTAACTTGTTGACAACGGGCAAAAAAACTTCCATGCGACTCCCACTGCCACGCCACAGTAGTGGTACTCTGGTCCTGGATGTTGAACCAACGAATCACGCTGCCACATCCCAGTACCTGGTACTCTGGTCCTGGATGTTGAACCAACGAATCACGCTGCCACATCCCAGTACCTGGTACTCTGGTCCTGGATGTTGAACCCGCAACTCACGCTGCCACATCCCAGTACCTGGTACTCTGGTCCTGGATGTTGAACCCGCAACTCACGCTGCCACATCCCAGTACCTGGTACTCTGGTCCTGGATGTTGAACCCGCAACTCACGCTGCCACATCCCAGTACCTGGTACTCTGGTCCTGGATGTTGAACCCGCAACTCACGCTGCCACATCCCAGTACCTGGTACTCTGGTCCAGGATGTTGAACCCACGACTCACGCTGCCACATCCCAGTACCTAGTACTCTGGTCCACGATGTTGAACTCGCGACTCACGCTGGTCCAGGGTTCATTTGCGTTTTCACAAATGTTTTATAGGACCAGGGTACCAGGAAAAGCACCTTAATGACTATCATTTTTTAAACACATATTTAGTGTCTACGATGTGGAGATTAGTATCCTAAGGGACTCATCAGGTCCATTACTTATGGATGTAACTCAGTGTTATGCCCACCTATGGATTTATAATGAGTTGTTTTATTGCTTTTTGTACTGCAGATTTTGTTTTAAAGTGACTTTGGGCGTCTTGGGGAGAAGAAAGGTAGTATTATTATGAATAAGGGGGAGGATTGATTTTCACTGTAAACACTTTTTTTTTTTGCGTGAATGTTTTATGTTATGTATGTAAAAAATCACCAGGAAGTAGATTAGTTAATGGACCAATAAAAACGAGAGTTCCAAACAACAGTTAACCCTCACAACCACTCGCATTATTGGTCTAAAAAAGCTTTTTTAATTTTTATTTTATTTTAGACTATTTTTATTGGAGAAAAAAACAAAAAAACAATAAGATACTTCATTGTTACCCAGAAATAATTTGATATGGAAATGAAAACATTTCCTTTGGATAGAGGGGTGAAAAGGATAATACCCAGAATAACAAGCCATGAAACTCCTGTTGGTGGAAACGTATGTTCTATCAGTGGTAAAATAACTTCTGATTGGTCAGTCTGAGAAATGTAACTTCTGATTGGTCAGTCTGAGAAATGTAACTTCTGATTGGTCAGTCTGAGAAATCTAACTTCTGATTGGTCAGTCTGAGAAATCTAACTTCTGATTGGTCAGTCTGAGAAATCAGGAAATTCTGTAGGAACACGTCATAGCTACAGTACATGGTTCTGGTCACTGGAGACAGCAGAAAACACACTATCACATTTCATAACTCTTTTTAAAATCATTACCTGCATTTCAGATTGTCAAATCAGCCAACAGATGGTATGGCCACACTTGTCTAGAACACATCCATCCGTTTATATTGGCATGACAAAGTACATTATTCACATTAGATGTGCACAATCTAATCAGTGTATCAAATTATTCAACTCAGTTCCTCCTTCAAGTGTTATCTCCCAATGCGCCCTGTTCCCCCAGTGGGAAAGGGCCTCTGTTGCCATAGCAACGTACTCTGCACTCCTGCCCAAGTTGAACTCGGATGAGACAGACTCCTAAATTGATAGTGCAGTTTGTTTAGGTGATTTTACAGCTCGCTAGCTAGCTACTTCACATGCTAATATTGACTTTGGTATTATTGTGTGTACAGTAGATATGTCCACGGTTAAGTTTAGACAATTATTTTTTAATCGTTAATATTAGAATTAAGGTTTTGGTTAAAACAAAAAATAATAATAAACAATTTTTTAGCTCGCAGCTGCTGCCCATCTGCAATCCATGGTGGTAATATCACTCACCGTTGCCCCTAGTGGCCGGTTTTTAAGTCATCGCCAGATGGTCCTGGGTACCAGAATGGACGTCAAATTTCGCCTTGGATCTTGAGCGACCTGGCTGTTATTGAGTATCAGTACAGACAGACTGCAGCTACATCAGCCTCATTGAAAATGAAGTCCCTCCAGTCGATCTGAACCTATTCTTCCACACTACAATTAGAACACCCAGGAGAAAGTAGGGAAGAAATATGAATACAAAAAGAGAGAAAAGGAAGGATATAAGTCCTTTGATGTGTCTGCATACGTGACCGACCGGCTCCATTGGGTCTTATGTAGCAACATTTTGACATTGTGTTTTATTACATTGGATTTAAAGTAGAGACTCAAAGCTACAAAGTGATATATTATACTCTAGAGTTGAGGAACAATGGTCAAGTCATTCTGCTTTGAAAGTTGATAAACTTATGAACTCACCTTTGAGAAAATGGCACTTGAATGTTTTGGTACACCCACTGGAGAGCTTTGTTTTAAACCCATTCAGCATCAGCATCGTTCACACCCTCTTAAGCCTTAGCCACGCCCATCTCTTTAATGATTCACATGTGAGGCCATGTGCTAAACAGAGTGAGTACAGTAGTGCACTAAACAGAGTGAGTACGGTAGTGTAGTAAACAGAGTGAGTACGGTAGTGTAGTAAACAGAGTGAGTACGGTAGTGTGAGTACTGTAGTGTAGTAAACAGAGTGAGTACGGTAGTGTGCTAAACAGAGTGAGTAAGGTAGTGTAGTAAACAGAGTGAGTACGGTAGTGTGCTAAACAGAGTGAGTACGGTAGTGTAGTAAACAGAGTGAGTACTGTAGTGTAGTAAACAGAGTGAGTACGGTAGTGTAGTAAACAGAGTGAGTACGGTAGTGTACTAAACAGAGTGAGTACTGTAGTGTACTAAACAGAGTGAGTACGGTAGTGTAGTAAACAGAGTGAGTACGGTAGTGTGAGTACTGTAGTGTAGTAAACAGAGTGAGTACTGTAGTGTATTAAACAGAGTGAGTACGGTAGTGCACTAAACAGAGTGAGTACTGTAGTGTATTACACAGAGTGAGTACGGTAGTGTACTAAACAGAGTGAGTATGGTAGTGTAGTAAACAGAGTGAGTACAGTAGTGTAGTAAACAGAGTGAGTACGGTACTGTAGTAAACAGAGTGAGTACTGTAGTGTATTACACAGAGTGAGTACGGTAGTGTACTAAACAGAGTGAGTATGGTAGTGTAGTAAACAGAGTGAGTACGGTAGTGTACTAAACAGAGTGAGTATGGTAGTGTAGTAAACAGAGTGAGTACTGTAGTGTAGTAAACAGAGTGAGTACAGTAGTGTAGTAAACAGAGTGAGTACGGTACTGTAGTAAACAGAGTGAGTACTGTAGTGTATTACACAGAGTGAGTACGCTAGTGTACTAAACAGAGTGAGTATGGTAGTGTAGTAAACAGAGTGAGTACTGTAGTGTATTAAACAGAGTGTGTACTGTAGTGTACATAACAGAGTGAGTACGGTAGTGTAGTAAACAGAGTGAGTACGGTATTGTAGTAAACAGAGTGAGTACGGTAGTGTACATAGTGTAGTAAACAGAGTGAGTACTGTAGTGTAGTAAACAGAGTGAGTACTGTAGTGTAGTAAACAGAGTGAGTACGGTAGTGTAGTAAACAGAGTGAGTACTGTAGTGTAGTAAACAGAGTGAGTACGGTATTGTAGTAAACAGAGTGAGTACTGTAGTATACATAGTGTAGTAAACAGAGTGAGTACGGTAGTGTAGTAAACAGAGTGAGTACAGTAGTGTAGTAAACAGAGTGAGTACTGTAGTGTACATAGTGTAGTAAACAGAGTGAGTACGGTAGTGTAGTAAACAGAGTGAGTACAGTAGTGTAGTAAACAGAGCGAGTACTGTATTGTAGTAAACAGAGTGAGTACGGTAGTGTACTAAACAGAGTGAGTACGGTAGTGTGAGTACTGTAGTGTACATAGTGTAGTAAACAGAGTGAGTACGGTAGTGTAGTAAACAGAGTGAGTACTGTATTGTAGTAAACAGAGTGAGTACAGTAGTGTAGTAAACAGAGTGAGTACGGTAGTGTACATAGTGTAGTAAACAGAGTGAGTACGGTAGTGTAGTAAACAGAGTGAGTACGGTATTGTAGTAAACAGAGTGAGTACTGTAGTGTACATAGTGTAGTAAACAGAGTGAGTACAGTAGTGTATTAAACAGAGTGAGTACGGTATTGTAGTAAACAGAGTGAGTACTGTAGTGTAGTAAACAGAGTGAGTACGGTAGTGTAGTAAACAGAGTGAGTACGGTAGTGTAGTAAACAGAGTGAGTACTGTAGTGTACATAGTGTAGTAAACAGAGTGAGTACGGTAGTGTAGTAAACAGAGTGAGTACGGTAGTGTATTAAACAGAGTGAGTAATGTAGTGTACATAGTGTATTAAACAGAGTGAGTACGGTAGTGTAGTAAACAGAGTGAGTACGGTAGTGTAGTAAACAGAGTGAGTACTGTAGTGTAGTAAACATAGTGAGTACGGTAGTGTATTAAACAGAGTGAGTACTGTAGTGTACATAGTGTAGTAAACAGAGTGAGTACGGTAGTGTAGTAAACAGAGTGAGTACGGTAGTGTAGTAAACAGAGTGAGTACCGTAGTATACATAGTGTAGTAAACAGAGTGAGTACGGTAGTGTAGTAAACAGAGTGAGTACGGTAGTGTAGTAAACATAGTGAGTACTGTAGTATACATAGTGTAGTAAACAGAGTGAGTACGGTAGTGTAGTAAACAGAGTGAGTACGGTAGTGTAGTAAACAGAGTGAGTACGGTAGTGTATTAAACAGAGTGAGTACGGTAGTGTATTAAACAGAGTGAGTACGGTAGTGTAGTAAACAGAGTGAGTATGGTAGTGTGCTAAACAACCAAAGATTTCAAGACTAAAGACTGGTTTCTACTACGTCTACTGTCATGTTTGTGGACAGTTGTCACGGTGACATCATGAACATTCTATTTTCGTCCGACATAAAAAGAGGACAGGCTGCATGACGTCCAACACCAATTAAACCTGTCTGTTTAAAAATGAATTCAGTGTATGTCAATCTATCAAACCAGGCAAGTAACCATAGTTTTCTAAACAATGTTTTGGTTAGTTTCTAGTTTGGTAGCTAGCTAACGTTAAGTGCACATCTGTGCAAGAGGACAAGTACATTTGTTTGAGGGGAGAGGGTCCTAACATCATGTGACAGGGGTCCTGAGTCCTAACATCATGTGACATGGGTCCAGAGTCCTAACATCATGTGACAGGGGTCCTGAGTCCTAACATCATTGTATATGTGTGTGTGTGTGTGTGTGTCTCTCTGTGTGTGTTTGTCTCTGTGTGTGTGTGTCTCTGTGTGTGTTTGTCTCTGTGTGTGTGTGTGTGTGTGTGTGTGTGTGTGTGTGTGTGTGTGTGTGTTCTTCTGTGTCTGTGGGTCTGTATTATGTCTACACCAGATAATCTAGAAAATATGCAAAATTATTCAAATTGAAGTACATTTTTGGGAATCCTCAATCACTAAAGGGAGAAAAAAATGCTTCAAAGTAATTATTCTCCTTCATTAAAGCTGATCTCATTGTTTCAAAGGAATTCTGCCCCTCTACTTTCTTCTGGGTGTTAAACATACAGGAAACAACACAATATAACAGTGTGTGTGTGTGTGTTTGTGTGTGTGTGTGTGTGTGTGTGTGTGTGTGGGGGTGTGTCTGTGTCTGTGTCTGTGTCTGTGTCTATGTGTGTGTGTCTGTGTCTGTGTCTGTGTCTGTGTGTGTGTGTGTGTGTGTGTGTGTGTGTGTGTGTGTGTGTGTGTGTGTTAGAACTACAGATGAAACAACAGTATACACTGAGTGTACAAAACATTAAGAACACCTTCCTAATATTAAGTTGCACTCCCTTTTGCCCTCAAGGATGCAGGGCCATGTCAACTCCAATGCTTCCCACAGTTGTGTCAAGTTGGCTGGTTGTGCTTTGGGCGGTGGACCATTCTTGATACACATGGGAAACCGTTGAGCGTGAAAAACCCAGCAGCGTTGCAGTTCTTGACACAAACCGGTGTGGCTGTCCCCTACTACCATACCCTGTTCAAAAGGCACTTTAAACCCTTCGTCTTGTCCATTCACCTTCTGAATGGCAAACACACACAATCCATGTCTCAATTGTCTCAAGGCTTAAACATCCTAATTCAACCTGTCTCCTCCCCTTCAACTACACTGATTGAAGTGGATTTAACAAGTGGGGTCAATGAGGGATCATAGCTTTCACCTGGATTCACCTGGTTAACCATCTATGTCATGGAAAGAGCAGAAACATGAGGCCAGCTCATCGTCAAAAGGAGATGTGGCTAGACTCACTAAAGTCTTACGTGCGCACACACAAACACACACACACACACACACACACACACACACACACACACACACACACACACACACACACACACACACACACTTCTAACAGTCAGAGAAGATGAGAATCAGAGAGGAAGATGGAGCAAAGTATTTCTTTTGGCGGGATATTACCAGAAACAAAACCCATCATCATCATCACCTTCATCAGCTTACCTTCATAAGACACCTTGAAGCCCAGAGAGCCACTGGTGTCGTCAGTCTTGAAGTTGAGCCACATCTGATGACTGGTGCTGACCACCAGGTCTGGAGTAGTGGTCCCTGATAGGCTGTAGGAGACAGGAGGAAGATGTGTGAGTGTGTCTGTGCCTGTGTTAGTGTGTCTGTGTCTGTGTGAGTGTGTCTGTGTCTGTGTGAGTGTGTCTGTGTCTGTGTGAGTGTGTCTGTGCCTGTGTGAGTGTGAGTGTGTCTGTGCCTGTGTGAGTGTGAGTGTGTCTGTGCCTGTGTGAGTGTGTCTGTGTGAGTGTGAGCCTGTCTGTGCCTGTGTGAGTGTGTCTGTGTCTGTGTGAGTGTGTCTGTGCCTGTGTGAGTGTGTCTGTGTGAGTGTGAGTCTGTCTGTGCCTGTGTTAGTGTGTCTGTGTGAGTGTGAGTCTGTCTGTGCCTGTGTGAGTGTGTCTGTGCCTGTGTTAGTGTGTTGGTGCCCATGGGAGTGTGTTGGTGCCCATGGGAGTGTGCCGGTGCCTATGTTAGTGTGTCTTTGCTTGTGAGAGCACACCTAGGGATACTTAGGGATCCCTCCCTCTCTCCCCTCTCTCTCCCCCCTCTCCTCCCCTCCTCCTCCACAACAACCTAAAGCCTCACTACACAGCTCCACATAAAAATCGATCTATAAAATTTTATTAAGGCCGTAAATTTCAGCACAATTAATAACAACACCCAGTGAAACGTTATGGAGCATCTGTTGGAGCAAACTCCATTAGGACACATCAATATGCAACGCGACGTGGCGAACGGCCGTGATCTTGTTTTAACATTGAGGGGAGCAGGGATTGACAATGTGGCACTGGATCTATCTTTCACGCACTACTGGTCCTGGAGGTGATGAAATGGACAGAAATAGATGGATGGAGGGAGATGGAAGGTGGTAGGGAGGTGGGGGAGGAGGAGGAGGAGGAGGGAGAGGAGGAAGAGAGGAGGAGGAGGAGGAGGGGGAGGAGGAGGAGAGGAGAAGGTGGGGGAGGAGGAGAGGAGGAGGAGGGGGAGGAGGAGGAGGAGAGGAGGAGGAGAGGGAGGAGGAGGAGGAGGAGTAGGGAGAGGAGGTGGGGGAGGAGGAGGAGGGGGTGGGGGAGGAGGAGGTGGAGGAGGAGGAGGAGGAGGAGGAGGAGGAGGGAGAGGAGGAATGCAGGGGAGGAGGGATTGAGGGAGGGAGGGAGAGAGGTGAGAGAGGGAAGGTAGGATAGAGATGGCAAGACAGATATGGAGAAAGAGGAAGAGACAGAGAGAGAGAGAGAGAGAGAGAGAGAGAGAGAGAGAGAGAGAGAGAGAGAGAGAGAGGGAGAGAGAGGGTAAGTAGGTGGTCGAGAAAGACGGACAGAGAGAAAGCTAGTGAAAGAGACAGAGAGGTGGGTGGAAAGCAAGTCAAACTGAAGGAGGGAAAGAGCGGGTGTATTCACAAGAAAATTGTGTGAGAAATGTGAGAACAAGAAAAAGGACAAAGAGAGAAATAAGACAGGAAGCAGAGAGGCTGAAACTCACACGTGAAAGACGGTCTTCTGATCTCCGACCACGGCTCCATCTCCAACGGTCAACGTATCGTAACCACGTTCCAGGTCAAAGTCCTCAAAGGTCAGTTTGATCACCTAGGTGACAGTAACGATGTCAGAACGCCAAATGGTTCACAAATATATAAATATCATTCCCTCCATTTTATGTATTCTCTGCATTGCTCCCTCCCTCCCTCTCTCTCTCTCTCTCTCTCTCTCTCTCTCTCTCTCTCTCTCTCTCTCTCTCTCTCTCTCTCTCTCTCTCTCTCTCTCTCTCTCTCTCTCTCTCTCTCTTTCTCTCTCTCTCTTTCTTACTCTCTCACTTTATTTTTAAGAATGTGAAATGTCAGAATAATTGTAGAGAGAATGATTTATTTTAGCTTTTATTTCTTTCATCTCATTCCCAGTGGGTCAGAAGTTTACATAAACTCAATTAGTATTTGGTAGCATTGCCTTTGAATTGTTTAACTTGGGTCAAACATTTCGGGTAGTCTTCCACAAGCTTCCCACAATAAATTGGCTGAACTTTGGCCCATTCCTCATGACAGAGCTGGTGTAACTGAGTCAGGCCTCCTTGCTTGCACACGCTTTTTCAGTTCTGCCCACAAATTTCCTATAGGTTTGACGTCAGGACTTTGTGATGGCCACTACAATACCTTGACTTTGTTGTCCTTAATCCATTTTGCCACAACTTTGGAAGTATGCTTGGGGTCATTGTCCATTTGGAAGACCCTCTAATCCATCCATCCCTCTATTCCTCTATCCTCTAATCCATCCATCCCTCTATTCCTCTATCCTCTAATCCATCCATCCCTCTATTCCTCTATCCTCTAATCCATCCATCCCTCTATTCCTCTATCCTCTAATCCATCCATCCCTCTATTCCTCTATCCTCTAATCCATCCATCCCTCTATTCCTCTATCCTCTAATCCATCCATCCCTCTATTCCTCTATCCTCTAATCCATCCATCCCTCTATGCCTCTATCCTCTAATCCATCCCTCTATCCTCTAATCCATCCATTCCTCTATTCCTCTATCCTCTAATCCATCCATCCCTCTAATCCTCTATCCTCTAATCCATCCATCCCTCTATCCTCTAATCCATCCATCCCTCTATCCTCTAATCCATCCATTCCTCTATTCCTCTATCCTCTAATCCATCCATCCCTCTAATCCTCTATCCTCTAATCCATCCATCCCTCCATCCCTCTATCCTCTAATCCATCCATCCCTCTATCCTCTAATCCATCCATCCCTCTATCCTCTAATCCATCCATTCCTCTATTCCTCTATCCTCTAATCCATCCATCCCTCTATTCCTCTACCCTCTAATCCATCCATCCCTCTATCCTCTAATCCATCCATCCCTCTATTCCTCTATCCTCTAATCCATCCATCCCTCTATTCCTCTATCCTCTAATCCATCCATCCCTCTATTCCTCTATCCTCTAATCCATCCATCCCTCTATTCCTCTATCCTCTAATCCATCCATCCCTCTATTCCTCTATCCTCTAATCCATCCATCCCTCTATGCCTCTATCCTCTAATCCATCCCTCTATCCTCTAATCCATCCATTCCTCTATTCCTCTATCCTCTAATCCATCCATCCCTCTAATCCTCTATCCTCTAATCCATCCATCCCTCCATCCCTCTATCCTCTAATCCATCCATTCCTCTATCCTCTAATCCATCCATCCCTCTATCCTCTAATCCATCCATCCCTCTATCCTCTAATCCATCCATTCCTCTATTCCTCTATCCTCTAATCCATCCATCCCTCTAATCCTCTATCCTCTAATCCATCCATCCCTCCATCCCTCTATCCTCTAATCCATCCATCCCTCTATCCTCTAATCCATCCATCCCTCTATCCTCTAATCCATCCATTCCTCTATTCCTCTATCCTCTAATCCATCCATCCCTCTATTCCTCTATCCTCTAATCCATCCATTCCTCTATCCTCTAATCCATCCATCCCTCTATCCTCTATCCTCTAATCCATCCATCCCTCTATTCCTCTATCCTCTAATCCATCCATCCCTCTATCCCTATATCCTCTAATCCATCCATCCCTCTACCCTCTAATCCACTATCTCTCCATCCTCTAATCCGGCTATTCCTGGCTACTCCCAAAGTGCCACACACACAATGCAATGCCATTGAGGGTAACCCACAAAAACATGTGCTTCACATTTTCAAACAGTCCATTTGTATTTTCCAACGGGGCTATACATTTGGGTGAGGTTATTTCCAACGGGGCTATACATTTGGGTGAGGTTATTTCCAACGGGGCTATACATTTGGGTGAGGTTATTTCCAACGGGGCTATACATTTGGGTGAGGTTATTTCCAACGGGGCTATACATTTGGGTGAGGTTATTTCCAACGGGGCTATACATTTGGGCGAGGTTATTTCCAACGGGGCTATACATTTGGGCCAGGTTATTTCCAACGGGGCTATACATTTGGGTGAGGTTATTTCCAACGGGGCTATACATTTGGGCGAGGTTATTTCCAACGGGGCTATTCATTTGGGCCAGGTTATTTCCAACGGGGCTATACATTTGGGCCAGGTTATTTCCAACGGTGCTATACATTTGGGTGTGGTTATTTCCAACGGGGCTATACATTTGGGCGAGGTTATTTCCAACGGGGCTATACATTTGGGCGAGGTTATTTCCAACGGGGCTATTCATTTGGGCCAGGTTATTTCCAATGGGGCTATTCATTTGGGCCAGGTTATTTCCAACAGGGCTATACATTTGGGTGAGGTTATTTCCAACGGGGCTATTCATTTGGGCCAGGTTATTTCCAACGGGGCTATACATTTGGGTGAGGTTATTTCCAACGGGGCTATACATTTGGGTGAGGTTATTTCCAACGGGGCTATACATTTGGGTGAGGTTATTTCCAACGGGGCTATACATTTGGGTGAGGTTATTTCCAACGGGGCTATACATTTGGGTGAGGTTATTTCCAACGGGGCTATACATTTGGGTGAGGTTATTTCCAACGGGGCTATACATTTGGGTGAGGTTATTTCCAACGGGGCTATACATTTGGGTGAGGTTATTTCCAACGGAGCTATACATTTGGGTGAGGTTATTTCCAACGGGGCTATACATTTGGGTGAGGTTATTTCCAACGGAGCTATACATTTGGGTGAGGTTATTTCCCGCGTCTGAGTAGCCTCGTTTCACTGCCAAAAATAAAATAGAACCATTTAGTGTTCAGTGAAATAACACAATGTCAAATACAGGGAGCCTAGTCAAATAATTAACATCCAATCACATTAACCGTTACTCATCCAATCACATTAACCGTTACTCATCCAATCACATTAACCGTTACTCTCTTGTGGGTAACCTTCACTCTTGCGCAGACATTTGGAAACGAAATATGCATATTTGAAAAATAAGACACAGGAGTTTTATGATGAACAAATACAGTTTTATATGAGAGTTAAATAAAGAGCAAAATGATTGATTCATGTTATATTATTATTTGTGTCCTGGTCTTGTAAGAGCTCTATGTCACTTCCTGTTAGAGCTCAATGTCACTTCCTGTAAGAGCTCCATGTCACTTCCTGTAAGAGCTCTATGTCACTTCCTGTAGGAGCTCTATGTCACTTCCTGTAAGAGCTCTATATCACTTCCTGTAAGAGCTCTATGTCACTTCCTGTAAGAGCTCTATGCCACTTCCTGTAGGAACTCTATGCCACTTCCTGTAGGAACTCTATGTCACTTCCTGTAAGAGCTCTATGTCACTTCCCACGAGCCGATTTGTGACAAAACCTCAGATTAATTCTTATGTTTTGTAAATGTATCGTATAGCGTTTGTGTGGCTGGCTTACAATTATGGCAAAAAACAACATTTGAGAGTGAGCTGAGGGGGTACAGCCGACCCTGGTGCTAGAGGGGGTACAGACGACCCTGGTGCTAGAGGGGGTACAGCCGACCCTGGTGCTAGAAGGGGTAAACTGACCCTGGTGCTAGAGGGGGTACAGCTGACCCTCGTGCGAGAGGGGGTACAGCCGACCCTGGTGCTAGAGGGGGTACAGTCGACCCTGGTGCTAGAGGGGGTACAGCTGACCCTGGTGCTAGAGGGGGTACAGTTGACCCTGGTGCTAGAGGGGGTACAGCTGACCCTGGTGCTAGAGGGGGTACAGCCGACCCTGGTGCTAGAGGGGGTACAGCTGACCCTGGAGCTAGACGGGGTACAGTTGACCCTGGTGCTAGAGAAAGGGTACAGCTGACCCTGGTGCTAGAGGGGGTACAGTTGACCCTGGTGCTAGAGGGGGTACAGTTGACCCTGGTGCTAGAGGGGGTACAGCTGACCCTGGTGCTAGAGGGGGTACAGAAGACCCTGGTGCTAGAGGGGGTACAGCTGACCCTGGTGCTAGAGGGGCTAAAGGTGACCATGGTGCTAGAGGGGGTACAGCTGACCCTGGTGCTAGAGGGGGTACAGCCGACCCTGGTGCTAGAGGGGGTACAGCCGACCCTGGTGCTAGAGGGGCTACAGGTGACCCTGGTGCTAGAGGGGAGGTATGCAGCTGGAGGATGAATGTTTGAAGGGGTACGGGACTATAACAAGTTTGGGAACCACTGCTATAATCCATCTATCACTCTATCCCTCTATCCCTCCATCCTCTACCCCTCTATCCTCTATCCCTCTATCCCTCCATCCTCCATCCTCTGTTCCTCTATCCCTCCATCCTCTATCCCTCTATCCTCTATCCCTCCATCCTCTATCCCTCCATCCTCTATCCCTCCATCCTCTATCCCTCTATCCTCTAATCCTCTATCCCTCTATCCTCCATCCTCTGTTCCTCTATCCCTCAATCCCTCCATCCTCTAATCCTCTATCCCTCTATCCTCCATCCTCTATCCTCCATCCACCCATCCTTCTATCCCTACATCCTCTATCCCTCCACCCTCTATTCCTCCACCCTCTATTCCTCCACACTCTATTCCTCCACACTCTATTCCTCCATCCTCTGTTCCTCTATCCCTCAATCCCTCCATCCTCTATTCCTCTATCCCTCTATCCTCCATCCTCTATCCCTCTATCCTCTATCCCTCTATCCTCCATCCACCCATCCTTCTATCCCTCCATCCTCTATCCCTCCATCCTCTATCCCTCCACCCTCTATTCATCCACACTCTATTCCTCCACCCTCTGTTCCTCTATCCCTCAATCCCTCCATCCTCTATTCCTCTATCCCTCTATCCTCCATCCTCTATCCCTCCATCCTCTATCCCTCCACCCTCTATTCCTCCACACTCTATTCCTCCATCCTCTGCTCCTCTATCCCTCAATCCCTCCATCCTCTATTCCTCCACCCTCTATTCCTCCACACTCTATTCCTCCATCCTCTGTTCCTCTATCCCTCTATCCTCCATCCTCTATCCCTCCACCCTCTATTCCTCCACACTATTCCTTCATCCTCTGTTCCTCTATCCCTCAATCCCTCCATCCTCCTATTCCTCTATCCCACTATCATCCATCCTCTATCCTCCATCCTCTAATCCTCTATCCCTCAATCCCTCCATCCTATATTCCTCTATCCTCCATCCTCTATCCCTCAATCCCTCCATCCTCTATTCCTCCACCCTCTATTCCTCCACACTCTATTCCTCCATCCTCTGTTCCTCTATCCCTCTATCCTCCATCCTCTATCCCTCCATCCTCCATCCCTCCACCCTCTATTCCTCCACACTATTCCTTCATCCTCTGTTCCTCTATCCCTCAATCCCTCCATCCTCTATTCCTCTATCCCACTATCATCCATCCTCTATCCTTCATCCTCTAATCCTCTATCCCTCAATCCCTCCATCCTATATTCCTCTATCCTCCATCCTCTATCCCTCTATCCACCCACCCCTCTATCCCTCCATCCTCTATTCCTCTATCCTCCATCCTCTATCCCTCTATCCTCCATCCACCCATCTTTCTATCCCTCCATCCTCTATCCCTCCATCCTCTATCCCTCCACCCTCTATTCCTCCACCCTCTATTCCATCACACTCTATTCCTCATCCCTCAATCCCTCCATCCTCTATTCCTCTATCCCTCTATCCTCCATCCTCTATCCCTCCACCCTCTATTCCTCCACACTCTATTCCTCCATCCTCTATCCCACCACCCTCCATTCCTCCACACTCTATTCCTCTATCCCTCTATCCCTCTATCCTCTATCCCTCTATCCTCCATCCTCTATCCCTCTATCCACCCACCCCTCTATCCCTCCATCCTCTAATCCGACAAGTGGTGTCACTCCTATGAAACGCTCGTCCCTCAACCAATCAAGGCAGTGAATAGTGAGTCTAACCTGATGATGTCACCTAACGAGATAGAACACATCTGTCTAATTCAGCAACTCAGAGGCTGTATCCCAAGTGGAACACTATTCCTTTTGTAGTGCACTACTAGATCCAACATAACTCAAAAGTAGTGGTCTTGGCAGAGAAAATGTTGTGATTTAAGAAACAGCCAACCCTAAATCACGAAATCCCATTGTGGGCCATTTCCAGTAACTTCCAGTGAAGTGAAGAGCAGCATCACAAGACTGAATGTAAGGATGGATTTATGCATCCACTTTTCTACCCAGGATGTAGATCTACTCAACTGAGCTCATTGGCTCACGAGAAATTCAGGGACGAGTTCAATAATCTAAATGCTAAATGCTAATAATAAATAATACATTTTAACATAAAATCAGTAAATAATGATGAAGAAGGAAAAAACAATTGTGAAGGGGGAAAAAAAACGAACCAAATCAACAGGGAAAAGGGGCTGTGTAGTCTTCTGAGCTGCCCCACACTTCCCCACACTGCCCCACACTTCCCCACACTGCCCCACACTTCCCCACACTGCCCCACACTTCCCCACACTGCCCCACACTTCCCCACACTGCCCCACACTTCCCCACACTGCCCCACACTTCCCCACACTGCCCCACACTTCCCCACACTGCCCCACACTTCCCCACACTGCCCCACACTTCCCCACACTGCCCCACACTTCCCCACACTGCCCCACACTTCCCCACACTGCCCCACACTTCACCATACTGCCCCACACTTCCCCACACTTCCCCACACTGCCCCACACTTCCCCACACTGCCCCACACTTCCCCATACTGCCCCACACTTCCCCACACTGCCCCACACTTCCCCACACTTCCCAACACTTCCCCACACTGCCCCACACTGCCCCACACCTCCCCACACTTCCCCACACTTCCCCACACTGCCCCACACTTCCCCACACTGCCCCACACTTCCCCACACTGCCCCACACTTCCCCACACTGCCCCAACACTTCCCCACACTGCCCCACACTTCCCCACACTTCCCCACACTGCCCCACACTGCCCCACACTTCCCCACACTGCCCCACACTTCCCAACACTTCCCCACACTGCCCCACACTGCCCCACACTTCCCCACACTGCCCCACACTGCCCCACACTTCCCCACACTTCCCCACACTGCCCCACACTGCCCCACACTTCCCCACACTGCCCCACACTTCCCCACACTTCCCCACACTTCCCCACACTGCCCCACACTTCCCCACTCTGCCCCACACTGCCCCACACTTCCCCACACTTCCCCACACTTCCCAACACTTCCCCACACTGCCCCACACTTCCCCACTCTGCCCCACACTGCCCCACACTGCCCCACACTGCCCCACACTTCCCCACACTGCCCCACACTTCCCCACACTTCCCCACACTGCCCCACACTTCCCCACACTGCCCCACACTTCCCCACACTGCCCCACACTTCCCCACACTGCCCCACACTTCCCCACACTGCCCCACACTTCCCCATACTGCCCCACACTTCCCCACACTGCCCCACACTTCCCCACACTGCCCCACACTTCCCCACACTGCCCCACACTTCCCCACACTGCCCCACACTTCCCCACACTTCCCCATACTGCCCCACACTTCCCCATACTGCCCCACACTTCCCCATACTGCCCCACACTTCCCCACACTGCCCCACACTTCCCCACACTGCCCCACACTTCCCCACACTGCCCCACACTTCCCCATACTGCCCCACACTTCCCCACACTGCCCCACACTTCCCCACACTGCCCCACACTTCCCCACACTGCCCCACACTTCCCCACACTGCCCCACACTTCCCCACACTTCCCCATACTGCCCCACACTTCCCCATACTGCCCCACACTTCCCCATACTGCCCCACACTTCCCCACACTGCCCCACACTTCCCCACACTGCCCCACACTTCCCCACACTGCCCCACACTTCCCCACACTGCCCCACCCTCCCCTACACTGCCCCACACTTCCCCACACTTCCCAACACTTCCCCACACTGCCCCACACTGCCCCACACCTCCCCACACTTCCCCACACTGCCCCACACTGCCCCACACTTCCCCACACTTCCCCACACTGCCCCACACTTCCCCACACTGCCCCACACTTCCCCACACTGCCCCACACTTCCCCACACTGCCCCAACACTTCCCCACACTGCCCCACACTTCCCCACACTTCCCCACACTGCCCCACACTGCCCCACACTGCCCCACACTTCCCCACACTGCCCCACACTTCCCAACACTTCCCCACACTGCCCCACACTGCCCCACACCTCCCCACACTTCCCCACACTGCCCCACACTGCCCCACACTTCCCCACACTGCCCCACACTGCCCCACACTTCCCCATACTGCCCCACACTTCCCCACACTTCCCCACACTTCCCCACACTGCCCCACACTTCCCCACTCTGCCCCACACTGCCCCACACTTCCCCACACTTCCCCACACTTCCCCACACTTCCCCACACTGCCCCACACTTCCCCACTCTGCCCCACACTGCCCCACACTGCCCCACACTTCCCCACTCTGCCCCACACTGCCCCACACTTCCCTACACTTCCCCACACTGCCGGCAGATTTTTAATGTTTACTGGGAGAGCCTGAGGCCTAATGAAAAAGCTGATAAAAATGCAAATTGCATTCTGTCTTATGGTAAACCCACTCACTGATGTAAATTGCCAGGACTAGGGAGGGAGGGAGGGAGGGAGGGAGGGAGGGAGGGAGGGAGGGGAGGGAGGGAGGGTGCTGTTGTGGGTCAGATCACCAGATAAAATGCAGTTTCATCCTACAAAAATACATACATGTGTAGGATCTTAATTTGACCAGTATTGTTGCAACAAAATGATCAACAAGATGTTAACATTTAGTGCATGATTTTCACGAATGTCCCGGAGGAGGAGGCTGCTGGCCCCTAACTGTTTGGAACTGATTTTTTACAGAATTTCTTCCACCCTCTCTTTAAAAAGAGCTTCAGGACATTGATTGATTTACTCCAGATAGAGACGCCGATACAAAGGATTTACTCCAGATACCCGAGCAGGCCCAAATCCCCGTCATTCGCATGAAGAGGATACGCCGAGACAGGGGACGCAGGTCAGGGTGCCTGATGAGAATTGGTCAGCGAGTGGGTAACCCGCCCTCTACCATTCGTCCTATTGGCCAACGTGCCTCTACCATTCGTCCTATTGGCCAACGTGCCTCTACCATTCGTCCTATTGGCCAACATGCAATAAACTGGAGAATAAATTGATTGAACTCCGATCAAGACGATTCTACAAACATTAAAAACTGTAATATCTTATTTTTTCACAGAGTCTTGGTTGAATGAATGTCATACAGCTGATTTAGTTCCATCGGTAGATAGAACAGCTGCCTCCGGTAAGACAAAGGGCTGGTGGTCTGTGTCTATTTGTCAATAACAGCTGGTGCACCAAATCTAATATTAAGGAAGTCTCGAGGTTTTGCTCGCCTGAGGTAGAGTATCTCATGATAAGCTATAGACCACACTATTTACCAAGAGAGTTTTCATCTATATTTTTCATACAGCTGTCTATTTACCACCAAAAAAACGATGCTGGCACTAAGACCGCAGTCAATGATCTGTACAGGGACATAAGCAAACATGAACATGCTCATCCAGAGGCGGCGCTCCTAGTGGCCGGGGACTTTAATGCAGGGAAACTTGAATCCATTTTTCAACCGAATTTCTACCAGCATGTCACATGATCAACCAGAGGGGATAACGACTCTAGACCACTTTTACTCCACACACAGAGATGCATACAAAGCTCTCCCTCGCCTTCCATTTGGCAAATTAGACCATAATTCTATCCTTCTTATTCCTGTTTACAAACAAAAAACTAAAGCTCGAAGTTGTGCTTAATATAGAAGGGGTCAGATGACGCAAATGCTAAACTACGAGACTGTTTTGCTAGCACAGACTGAAATATGTTTCGTGACTCATCCGATGGCAATGAGGAGTACAACACATCAATCAATTGCTTCATCAAGAAGTGAATTGATGACATTGTCTCCACAGTGACTGTACGTACATACCCCAACCAGAAGCCGTGGATTACAGGGAACATCCGCACTGAACAAAAGGCTAGAGCTGCTGCTTTCAAGGAGTGGGACTCTAACCCAGACGCTTATAAGAAATCCTGCTATGACCTCAGACGAACCATCAAACAGGAAACGCATAAATACAGGACTAAAGTTGAATCGGACTACACCGGCATCAACACTTGTCGAATGTGCCAGGGCTTGAAAACTACAACTTGCAAATTATTACGGACTACAAAGGGAAACCCAGCCACGAGCTGCCCTGTGACACAAACCTACCAGATGAGCTAAATGACTTCTATGCACGCTTTGAGGCAACCAACACTGAAGAATGCATAAGAGCACCAGCTGTTCTGGGTGACTGTGTGATCACGCTCGCCATAGCCGATGTGAGCAAAACCTCTAAAAAGATAAACATTCACAAAGCCGCTCACGTCTGTAGCCACGAAGTGCTTTGCAAGGCTGGAAATGGCTCACATACACACCATTATCCCAGAATCTCTAGACCCACACAAAATGTCATACCACCCGAAAAGATCCACAGATGATGCAATCTCTATTGCACTCCACTTTGCCCTTTCCCACCTGGACAAAAGGAACATCTACGTGATAATACTGTTCACTGATTACAGCTTAGCGTTCAACTCCATAGTGACCTCAAAGCTCATCACTAAGCTAAGGACCCTGGGACAAAACACCTCCGTCTGCAACTGGATCCTGGACTTGCTGACGGGCCGCCCCCAGGTGGTAAGGGTAGGCAACAACACATCTGATCACCGACAACGATGAGACAGCCTATAGGGAGGAGGTCAGAGACCTGGCCGTGTGGTGCCAGGACAACAACCTGTCCTACAACGTTGAGGCAGCCTATAGGGAGGAGGTCAGAGACCTGGCCGTGTGGTGCCAGGACAACAACCACTCCCTCAACATGATCAAGACAAAGGAGATGTTTGTGGACTACAGCAAAAGCAGGCCCTCATTCTCATTGATGAGGCTGTAGTTGAGCAGATTGAGGGCTTCAAGTTTTTTGGTGTCCACATCACAAACAAACTATCATGGTCCAAACACACCAAGACAGTCGTGAAGAGGGCACAACAATGCCCAACAACTCAAAATATCTGGGTCCTCAGATCCACAAAAAGTTTGACAGCTGCGCCATTGAGAGCATCCTAACTGGTTGCATCACCACCTGGTATGGCAATTGCTCGGCCTCAAAGGGAGGCACTACAGAAGGTAGTGTGTACAGCCCAGTACATCACTGGGGCAAAGCTTCCTGCCATCCAGGACCTCTATACCAGGCAGTGACAGAAGAAGGCCCTAAAAATTGCCAAAGACACGCGCCTGTGTGTGTGATGCACGTGTGCACTTAATTTCACTTTACGTGTGTCTCCCACTCCTCACTCCTCTCTCCTCCCTACTCTGTCCCTCATAAGGGGACAGATCTGTTTGAGCTCAGAGAAGGACGTGTGTTAGCACTGTGGCCTTTGAACATCTGAAGTCATCTCTGCCTCTTATCATATCCTCGTATTGATGTCTATACCTCTCCATCTCTGTGCTGTCTTCTTCCTCTCCTTCTCCACAGGTCATTCCACTATCTCTCTCTCTCTCTCTCTGATGACTTTACATCTATTGTTACGGATACAGGTATCCTGTGGGTGTATGTGTATGTATCCTGTGTTCTTTTCTCTCCTTCTCCCCTCACAGGTGAAAATCATCCCCAATCAGTCACCAATCAATCATCAATTCCTTTCCCTTGGTTTAAAAACCCTGTCAGTTGTTTGCTCTAGAGATCAATCTCTCTGTAAATGCCATATGTCTGTAGATCTCTCTGTTTCACCCTCTCCTACTATGTCTGTAGATCTCTCTGTTTCACCCTCTCCTACTATGTCTGTAGATCTCTCTGTTTCACCCTCTGTGGTTATTTCCTTCTCACTTTTACTTTGTCACTATTGTAATTTGCATGATTTATGTTACGGGTCTCGTTACCATCTCCTCTAGACTGTCGGGCCAAAAGGGATTCGTAACATCTACCCATCTCTAGCTGTAATTTCCCAACTCCTTTGCAGGACATTGTACCAACTCCTTTGCAGGACATTGTACCAACTCCTTTGCAGGACAATGTACCAACTCCTTTGCAGGACATTGTACCAACTCCTTTGCTGGGCATTGTACCAACTCCTTTGCAGGACATTGTACCAACTCCTTTGCTGGGCATTGTACCAACTCCTTTGCAGGACATTGTACCAACTCCTTTGCAGGACATTGTACCAACTCCTTTGCAGGACATTGTACCAACTCCTTTGCAGGGCATTGTACCAACTCCTTTGCTGGGCATTGTACCAACTCATTTGCAGGACATTGTACCAACTCCTTTGCAGGACATTGTTCCAACTCCTTTGCAGGGCATTGTACCAACTCCTTTGCTGGGCATTGTACCAACTCATTTGCAGGACATTGTACCAACTCCTCTGCAGGACATTGTACCAACTCATTTGCAGGACATTGTACCAACTCCTTTGCAGGACATTGTACCAACTCCTTTGCTGGGCATTGTACCAACTCCTTTGCAGGACATTGTACCAACTCCTTTGCAGGACATTGTACCAACTCCTTTGCAGGACATTGTACCAACTCCTTTGCAGGGCATTGTACCAACTCCTTTGCTGGGCATTGTACCAACTCATTTGCAGGACATTGTACCAACTCCTTTGCAGGACATTGTTCCAACTCCTTTGCAGGGCATTGTACCAACTCCTTTGCTGGGCATTGTACCAACTCATTTGCAGGACATTGTACCAACTCCTCTGCAGGACATTGTACCAACTCATTTGCAGGACATTGTACCAACTCCTTTGCAGGACATTGTACCAACTCCTTTGCAGGACATTGTACCAACTCCTTTGCAGGGAATTGTACCAACTCCTATGCAGGATATTGTATCTGACTAGTCCACAATAGAAGCTCTACAGCCACAGTGCTAGCTCTCTTTGTGTGTAACACAGCAACTTAAATGAAAGGTGGATCTGATCTGACAGAGTTTGGGCAAAGAATATACACCTGAAATGATGGTTTGGAAACGCATTACAGGTGGTGAGGGTAGGAAACAACATCTCCACCCTGCTGACCGTCAACACCGGGGCCCCACAAGGGTGAGTTCTCAGCCCTCTCCTGTACTCCCTGTTCACCCATGACTGCATGGCCATGCACGCCTCCAACTCAATCATCAAGTTTGCAGACGACACAACATTGGTAGGCTTGATTACCAACAACGATGAGATGGCCTACAGGGAGGAAGTGAGGGCCCTTGGAGTGTGGTGTCAGCAACATCACCTCACACTCAAAGTCAACAAAACAAAGGAAATTATCGTGGACTTCAGGAAACAGCAGAGGGAGCGCCTCCCTATCCACATTGACGGGACAGAAGATGGAAAGTTTTTAAGTTCCTCGGCGAACACATCACGGACAAACTGAAATGGTCCACCACACAGACAGAGGCTGAAGAAATGTGTCTTGTCACCATAAACACTTACAAACTTTTACAGATGCACAATCGAGAGCATCCTGTCGGACTGTTGCCTGGTACTGCAACTGCTCTGCCCACAACCGCAAGGCTCTCCAGAGGGTAGTGAGGTCTGCACAACACATCACCGGGGGCAAACTACCTGCCCTCCAGAACACCTACACCACCCGATGTCACAGGAATGCCAAAAATATCATTGAGTACAACAACCACCCGAGCCACTTCCTGTTCAACTGCTATCATCCAGAAGGCGAGGTCAGTACAGGTGCATCAAAGCTGGGGCCGAGAGACTGGAAAACAGCTTCTATCTCAAGGCCATCAGACTGTTAAACAGCCCTCACTAACATTGAGTGAGTGGCTGCTGCCAACATACTGACTCAATCTCTAGCCACTTTAATAATTAAAAGTTTGATCTAATAAATGTACCACAAGTCACTTTAAACAATGCCACTTTATATAATGTTTACATACCCTACTGTACTCTATACCATCTACTGCATCTTGCCTATGCAGTTCGGCCATCGCTCATCCATATATTTATATGCACATATTCTTATACACACAAGTGTAAAGGAATGAATAAGGTAGTTGTTGTGAAATTGTTAGATTACTTGTTAGATATTACTGCACGGTCAGAACTAGAAGCACAAGCATTTCACTACACTCGCATTAACATCTGCCAACCATGTGTATGTGACCAATAAATACATTTGTGTGTGTGACCAATAAAATGTTGATTTGCTTTTCTAGCAGTAGCACAATTAACATTTAGCTTACCATCAGAGAAGAAAACAAGTAGTGCATAAACAGTAGTACATATTAGTGTAGCATAGCATCACTAACTTTAAGTACTCCATTTTCAGTATAATTTCCATATTAGCATGTCATAATGTCAGACGGTTGTAAATATTAACAAAGCAAAGCAAATAGTCAATATTAGCATTTAGCATGTCAGTTCTGTACATAGTACTGGATTAGCATATAGCATAGCAACATTAACACACCATTTTCAGCATTAGCATATAGCATTAGCAATGTGAGACCATACCTTGGTGGTGTCTGTAGCGGTGATGAACCAGGTGCAGTTAGCATTGTTGTCATACTGGACAGGGTAGTTTGGTGACGCGATGATACCGTTAGGGCCTCTCAGCTGACCACCACACATTGGAGCTGAAAGAGAAAATAACATGACACTGTTAGGCTATTTACTTATCAATTGAACTGTGTGAATCAACTTCCACAAACTGTACAAATTAGTTTAAGGTATGTCTAATATGTGTACGTGTATATAATCTCGTAATTTGACCCGAAGGGCATTGAAAAAGGTTCAAAGAGGACAGTTAGTTAGCAAAAAAGCTAACAGAGGTAGACTTTGGCTCCAGCACCATAACAGAACACAGCTAAGCCAAACCAGGCCAACTAAACCCGGTCTCATCCTGTCTTATCTCGAACCCAACAGAACACAAGAGACTGGAGTGAAGCACTATGTCTGAAGTAGTGAATGCTGTTTGAGAAGGCTGGGATCAATACATAAGGAATGGTTGGATCAGATATAGAAGGCTTGGATCAAGACATAAATAATGGTTGGATCAGATATAGAAGGCTTGGATCAAGACATAAATAATGGTTGGATCAGATATAGAAGGCTTGGATCAAGACATAAATAATGGTTGGATCAGATATAGAAGGCTGGGATCAAGACATAAATAATGGTTGGATCAGATATAGAAGGCTGGGATCAAGACATAAATAATGGTTGGATCAGGTATAGAAGGCTGGGATCAAGACATGAAGAATGGATGGATCAGATATAGAAGGCTGGGATCAAGACATGAAGAATGGATGGATCAGATATAGAAGGCTGGGATCAAGACATGAAGAATGGATGGATCAGATATAGAAGGCTGGGATCAAGACATGAAGAATGGATGGATCAGATATAGAAGGCTGGGATCAAGACATGAAGAATGGATGGATCAGGTATAGAAGGCTGGGATCAGACATGAAGAATGGATGGATCAGGTATAGAAGGCTGGGATCATGACATGAAGAATGGATGGATCAGGTATAGAAGGCTTGGATCAAGACATGAAGAATGGATGGATCAGGTATAGAAGGCTTGGATCAAGACATGAAGAATGGATGGATCAGATATAGAAGGCTGGGATCAAGACATGAAGAATGGATGGATCAGATATAGAAGGCTGGGATCAAGACATGAAGAATGGATGGATCAGATATAGAAGGCTGGGATCAAGACATGAAGAATGGATGGATCAGGTATAGAAGGCTGGGATCAGGACATAAGGGACGGCTGGGATCAGGTATAGAAGGCTGGGATCAGAACATAAGGGACGGCTGGATATTGGTCCTATAGCAGCAGTAGTTGTCTTTTAGAGGGCATTCTGACTTCTCTACTCTGTCCTTGTTCCCCCAGGCCACCGAAATGGACTTTAAACACCTCAAACTAAAGCAGGCCATGTCTAATGAAGGCTTTCAGGAAATGCCTGGGTGTCTGGGGGTAAATTAAGTTAGTTAAGAGGTCTAGACCCAGACTCTACTCTTAATCAGTTATGTTGGAAGTGGAGAGGTCCTTAGAGGAATGCCTCCCCCCAAAATAAATGCCCCCCAACACCAGACACATTAAATAATGGGTAGCGTTCATTTTAAAGTTTAAGGAAAATAATCAAGTAATTAACTTGAGTGGTCCTGACAGTGAGGGTGACCTTAATGCAATATAATACTGTATAGGTGTGTTAACTGCAAAGTCCAATACACTATATTCCCCATTTCTGGTTAATAACGAGGTCCATAATGAGGTTGATTCTCTCCCCTGTTAATACGCCGTCTGTATTGTGGCTCCAGTGCCGCTGGTCTAATCACCCTGCAATCACGATAATAAGGGCTCAGAGAAATAGCGTTCAGTCCCAAATTGCACCCTATTGCACATGTAGTGCACTACTTTTTTGGCTCTGGTCACACTATATAGGGAAGAAGGAATGTGTCATTTGGAATGTATCATAGAAGACATTCAGACGGCCCTGAGCCATACTACAGTACTGTGGATATAGAAGGCTGAGCACTACTACAGTACTGTGGATATAGAAGGCTGAGCACTACTACAGCACTGTGGATATAGAAGGCTGAGCATTACTACAGTACTGTGGATATAGAAGGCGGAGCATTACTACAGTACTGTGGATATAGAAGGCTGAGCATTACTACAGTACTGTGGATATAGAAGGCTGAGCACTACTACAGCACTGTGGATATAGAAGGCTGAGCATTACTACAGTACTGTGGATATAGAAGGCGGAGCATTACTACAGTACTGTGGATATAGAAGGCTGAGCATTACTACAGCACTGTGGATATAGAAGGCTGAGCATTACTACAGTTTTGTGGATATAGAAGGCTGAGCACTAATACAGTACTGTGGATATAGAAGGCTGAGCATTACTACAGTACTGTGGATATAGAAGGCTGAGCATTACTACAGTACTGTGGATATAGAAGGCTGAGCATTACTACAGCACTGTGGATATAGAAGGCTGAGCATTACTACAGTACTGTGGATATAGAAGGCTGAGCACTACTACAGTACTGTGGATATAGAAGGCTGAGCATTACTACAGCACTGTGGATATAGAAGGCTGAGCATTACTACAGTACTGTGGATATAGAAGGCTGAGCACTACTACAGTACTGTGGATATAGAAGGCTGAGCATTACTACAGTACTGTGGATATAGAAGGCTGAGCATTACTACAGTACTGTGGATATAGAAGGCTGAGCATTACTACAGCACTGTGGATATAGAAGGCTGAGCATTACTACAGTACTGCGGTACCATTTCAGAGGAACATGCTTTAAATCCAGATTTGATTTAATCTGACAATGAAAAGCTCTGTCTTCTAGTTGGGACCTGTAGTTATCTGGTAGAGTTTTCATGGTCATAGGGTTTGGTAGTCTGCGACCCATATGGCAAACTTCCCCCTATAGACCCTA
The DNA here is from genome assembly GCF_013265735.2 of Oncorhynchus mykiss. Taxonomy (NCBI): domain Eukaryota; kingdom Metazoa; phylum Chordata; class Actinopteri; order Salmoniformes; family Salmonidae; genus Oncorhynchus; species Oncorhynchus mykiss. The sequence goes on from NC_048582.1 coordinate 71,823,955, forward strand.
GTCGAAAGAAGCACACTACGTGGGTGGCTACTTCCGCTTCCCTGATCCGGCTCTCGACGTCGCCGGTCTACTAACCAATGATCCTGGCAATCATCATTCCGAACACCATCTCCCCATCACACCATCACCCCATCATTATGAATACGATCTCCCCATCACACCATCTCCCCATCATTATGAACACCATCTCCCCATCACAAAATCTCCCCATCATTATGAACACCATATCCCCATCATTGTGAACACCATCTCCCCATTATTATGAACACCATCTCCCCATCATTATGAACACCACCTCCGAATCATTATGAACACCATCTCCCCATCACACCATCTCCCCATCATTATGAACACCATCTCCCCATCACACCATCTCCCCATCATTATGAACACCATCTCCCCATCACACCATCTCCCCATCATTATGAACACCATCTCCCCATCACACCATCTCCCCATCATTATGAACACCATCTCCCCATCACACCATCTCCCCATCATTATGAACACCATCTCCCCATCACACCATCTCCCCATCATTATGAACACCATCTCCCCATCACACCATCTCCCCATCATTATGAACACCATCTCCCCATCACACCATCTCCCCATCATTATGAACACCATATCCCCATCATTGTGAACACCATCTCCCCATTATTATGAACACCATCTCCCCATCATTATGACCACCATCTCCCCATCATTATGCACATCGTCTCCCCATCATTATGAACACCATCTCTCCACCATTATGCACACCATATCCCCATCATTATGAACACCAGCTCCCCATCAATATGAACACCACCTCCCCATCATCGTGCACACCATCTCCTAATCATTATGAACACCATCTCCCCATCATTATGAACACCATCTCCTCATCATTATGAACACCATCTCCCCATCACACCATCTCCCCATCATTATGAACACCATCTCCCCATCACACCATCTCCCCATCATTATGAACACCATCTCCCCATCATTATGAACACCATCTCCCCATCACACCATCTCCCCATCATTATGAACACCATCTCCCCATCATTATGAACACCATCTCCCCATCATTGTGAACACCATCTCCCCAATATTATGAACACCATCTCCCCATCATTATGAACACCATCTCGCTATCATTATGAACACCATCTCCCCATCACACCATCTCCTCATCATGATGAACACCATCTCCCCATCAATATGAACACCATCTCCACATCACACCATCTCCCCATCATTATGAACACCAGCTCCCCATCATTATGAACACCATCTCCCCATCATTATGCACACCATCTCCCCATCATTATGAACACCATCTCCCCATCATTATGAACAACATCTCCCCATCACACCATCTCCATATCGTTATGAACACCATCTCCCCATCATTATGAAACTCATCTCCCCATCATTATGAACACCAGCTCCCCATCATTATGAACACCATCTCCTCATCATTATGCTCACCATCTCCTCATCATTATGAACACCATCTCCCCATCATTATGCACACCATCTCCTCATCATTATGAACACCATCTCCCCATCATTATGAACACCATCTCCCCATCACACCATCTCCAAATCATTATGAACACCATCTCCCCATCATTATGAACACCATCTCAACATCATTATGAACACCAGCTCCCCATCATTATGAACACCATCTCCTCATCATTATGAACACCATCTCCTAATCATTATGAACACCATCTCCCCATCACACAATCTCCAAATCATTATGAACATTATCTCCCCATCATTATGAACACCATCTCCCCATCATTATGCACACCATCTCCCCATCATTATGAACACCATCTCCCCATCATTATGAACACCATCTCCCCATCATTATGCACATCATCTCCCCATCATTATGAAAACCATCTCTCCACCATTATGCACACCATATCCCCATCATTATGAACACCAGCTCCCCATCATTATGAACACCACCTCCCCATCATCATGCACACCATCTCCTCATCATTATGAACACCATCTCACCATCATTATGAACACCATCTCCCCATCACACCATCTCCATATCATTATGAACACCATCTCCCCATCATTATGAACACCACCTCCCCATCATTATGCACACCATCTCCTCATCATTTTGAACACCATCTCCCCATCATTATGAACACCATCTCCCCATCACACCATCTCCAAATCATTATGAACACCATCTCCCCATCATTATGATCACCAGCTCCCCATCATTATGAACACCAGCACCCCATCATTATGAACACCATCTCCTCATCATTATGCACAGCATCTCCTCATCATTATGAACACCATCTCCCCATCATTATGCACACCATCTCCCCATCATTATGAACACCATCTCCCCATCACACCATCTCCAAATCATTATGAACACCATCTCCCCATCATTATGAACACCATCTCCCCATCATTATGAACACCATCTCCCCATCATTATGCACACCATCTCCTCATCATTATGCACACCATCTCCTCATCATTATGAACACCATCTCCCCATCATTATGCACACCATCTCCCCATAATTATGAACACCACCTCCCCATCATTATGCACACCATCTCCTCATCATTTCGAACACCATCTCCCCATCATTATGAACACCATCTCCCCATCACACCATCTCCAAATCATTATGAACACCATCTCCCCATCATTATGAACACCAGCTCCCCATCATTATGAACACCAGCTCCCCATCATTATGAACACCATCTCCTCATCATTATGCACACCATCTCCTCATCATTATGAACACCATCTCCCCATCATTATGCACACCATCTCCTCATCACACCATCTCCCCAGCATTATGCACACCATCTCCCCATCACACCATCTCCAAATCATTATGAACACCATCTCCCCATCATTATGAACACCATCTCCCCATCATTATGAACACCAGCTCCCCATCATTATGGACACCATCTCCTCATCATTATGCACACCATCTCCTCATCATTATGAACACCATCTCCCCATCACACCATCTCTAAATCATTATGAACACCATCTCCCCATCATTATGAACACCATCTCCCCATCATTATGCACACCATCTCCTCATCACACCATCTCCCCAGCATTATGCACACCATCTCCCCATCACACCATCTCCAAATCATTATGAACACCATCTCCCCATCATTATGCACACCATCTCCCCATCATTATGAACACCACCTCCCCATCATTATGCACACCATCTCCTCATCATTATGAACACCATCTCCCCATCATTATGAACACCATCTCCCCATCACACCATCTCCATATCATTATGAACACCATCTCCACATCATTATGAACACCATCTCCTCATCATTATGCACACCATCTCCTCATCATTATGAACACCATCTCCCCATCATTATGAACACCATCTCCCCATCATTATGCACACCATCTCCCCATCATTATGAAAACCATCTCCCCATCATTATGAACACCATCTCCCCATCATTATGAACATCATCTCCCCATCATTATGCACACCATATCCCCATCATTATGAACACCATCTCTCCACCATTATGCACACCATCTCCCCATCATTATGAACACCAGCTCCCCATCATTATGAACACCACCTCCCCATCATTATGCACACCATCTCCCCATCATCATGAACACCATTTCTCCCCATCGTTATAAACACCATCTCCCCATCGTTATGCACACAGTCTCCCCATCATTATGAACACCATCTCTCCACCATTATGCACACCATCTCCCCATCATTATGAACACCAGCTCCCCATCATTATGAACACCACCTCCCCATCATTATGCACACCATCTCCTCATCATTATGAACACCATCTCCCCATCATTATGAACACCATCTCCCCATCACACCATCTCCATATCATTATGAACACCATCTCCCCATCATTATGAACACCACCTCCCCATCATTATGCACACCATCTCCTCGTCATTATGAAGACCATCTCCCCATCATTATGAACACCATCTCCCCATCACACCATCTCCAAATCATTATGAACACCATCTCCCCATCATTATGAACACCATCTCCCCATCATTATGAACACCAGCTCCCCATCATTATGAACACCATCTCCTCATCATTATGCACACCATCTCCTCATCATTATGAACACCATCTCCCCATCATTATGAACACCATCTCCCCATCACACCATCTCCATATCATTATGAACACCATCTCCAAATCATTATGAACACCATTTCCCATCATTATGAACACCATCTCCCCATCATTATGAACACCATCTCCCCATCATTATGAACATCATCTCCCCATCATTATGCACACCATCTCCCCATCATTATGAACACCAGCTCCCCATCATTATGAACACCACCTCCCCATTATTATGCACACCATCTCCTCATCATTATGAACACCATCTCCCCATCATTATGAACACCATCTCCCCATCACACCATCTCCATATAATTATGAACACCATGTCCCCATCATTATGAACACCATCTCCCCATCATTATGAACACGAGCTCCCCATCATTATGAACACAAGCTCCGCATCATTATGAACACCATCTCCTCATCATTATGAACACCAGCTCCCCATCATTATGAACACCATCTCCCCATCGTTATGCACACAGTCTCCCCATCATTATGAACACCATCTCTCCACCATTATGCACACCATCTCCCCATCATTATGAACACCAGCTCCCCATCATTATGAACACCACCTCCCCATCATTAGGCACACCATCTCCTCATCATTATGAACACCATCTCCCCATCATTATGAACACCATCTCCCCATCACACCATCTCCATATCATTATGAACACCATCTCCAAATCATTATGAACACCATTTCCCATCATTATGAACACCATCTCCCCATCATTATGAACACCATCTCCCCATCATTATGAACATCATCTCCCCATCATTATGCACACCATCTCCCCATCATTATGAACACCAGCTCCCCATCATTATGAACACCACCTCCCCATTATTATGCACACCATCTCCTCATCATTATGAACACCATCTCCCCATCATTATGAACACCATCTCCCCATCACACCATCTCCATATAATTATGAACACCATGTTCCCATCATTATGAACACCATCTCCCCATCATTATGAACACCAGCTCCCCATCATTATGAACACAAGCTCCGCATCATTATGAACACCATCTCCTCATCATTATGAACACCATCTCCCCATCATTATGAACACCATCTCCCCATCATTATGAACACCATCTCCTCATCATTATGAACACCATCTCCCCATCATTATGAACACCATCTCCCCATCATTATGAACACCATCTCCCCATCATTATGAACACCAGCTCCCCATCATTATGAACACCATCTTCTCATCATTATGCACACCATCTCCCCATCATTATGAACACCATCTCCCCATCATTATGCACACCATCTCCCCATCATTATGAACACCATCTCCCCATCATTATGAACACCAGCTCCCCATCATTATGGACACCATCTCCTCATCATTATGCACACCATCTCCCCATCATTATGAACACCATCTCCCCATCATTATGAACACCATCTCCCCATCATTATGAACATCATCTACCCATCATTATGCACACCATCTCCCCATCATTATGAACACCATCTCTCCACCATTATGCACACCATCTCCCCATCATTATGAAAACCAGCTCCCCATCATTATGAACACCACCTCCCCATCATTATGCACACCATCTCCCCATCATTATGAACACCATTTCTCCCCATCATTATGAACACCATCTCCCCATCATTATGCACACAGTCTCCCCATCATTATGAACACCATCTCTCCACCATTATGCACACCATCTCCCCATCATTATGAACATCATCTCCCCATCATTATGCACACCATCTCCCCATCATTATGAACACCATCTCTCCACCATTATGCACACCATCTCCCCATCATTATGAACACCAGCTCCCCATCATTATGAACACCACCTTCCCATCATTATGCACACCATCTCCCCATCATTATGAACACCATTTCTCCCCATCATTATGAGCACCATCTCCCCATCATTATGAACACCATCTCTCCACCATTATGCACACCATCTCCCCATCATTATGAACACCAGCTCCCCATCATTATGAACACCACCTCCCCATCATTATGCACACCATCTCCTCATCATTATGAACACCATCTCCCCATCATTATGAACACCATCTCCCCATCACACCATCTCCATATCATTATGAACACCATCTCCCCATCATTATGCACACAGTCTCCCCATCATTATGAACACCATCTCTCCACCATTATGCACACCATCTCCCCATCATTATGAACATCATCTCCCCATCATTATGCACACCATCTCCCCATCATTATGAACACCATCTCTCCACCATTATGCACACCATCTCCCCATCATTATGAACACCAGCTCCCCATCATTATGAACACCACCTCCCCATCATTATGCACACCATCTCCCCATCATTATGAACACCATTTCTCCCCATCATTATGAGCACCATCTCCCCATCATTATGCACACAGTCTCCCCATCATTATGAACACCATCTCTCCACCATTATGCACACCATCTCCCCATCATTATGAACACCAGCTCCCCATCATTATGAACACCACCTCCCCATCATTATGCACACCATCTCCTCATCATTATGAACACCATCTCCCCATCATTATGAACACCATCTCCCCATCACACCATCTCCATATCATTATGAACACCATCTCCCCATCATTATGAACACCACCTCCCCATCATTATGCACACCATCTCCTCGTCATTATGAAGACCATCTCCCCATCATTATGAACACCATCTCCCCATCACACCATCTCCAAATCATTATGAACACCATCTCCAAATCATTATGAACACCTTCTCCCCATCATTATGAACACCATCTCCCCATCATTATGCACACCATCTCCCCATCATTATGAACACCATCTCCCCATCATTATGAACACCATCTCCCCATCATTATGAACATCATCTCCCCATCATTATGCACACCATCTCCCCATCATTATGAACACCACCTCTCCACCATTATGCACACCATCTCCCCATCATTATGAACACCAGCTCCCCATCATTATGAACACCACCTCCCCATCATTATGCACATCATCTCCTCATCATTATGAACACCATCTCCCCATCATTATGAACACCATCTCCCCATCACACCATCTCCATATAATTATGAACACCATCTCCCCATCATTATGAACACCATCTCCCCATCATTATGAACACCAGCTCCCCATCATTATGAACACCAGCTCCCCATCATTATGAACACCATCTCCCCATCACACCATCTCCCCATCATTATGAACACCATCTCCCCATCACACCATCTCCAAATCATTATGAACACCATCTCCCCATCATTATGAACACCAGCTCCCCATCATTATGAACACCATCTCCTCATCATTATGCACACCATCTCCTCATCATTATGAACACCATCTCCCGATCATTATGAACACCATCTCCCCATCATTATGAACACCATCTCCCCATCATTATGCACACCATCTCCCCATCATTATGACCACCAACTCCCAATCATTATGCACACCATCTCCCCATCATTATGAACACCATCTCCCCATAATTATTCACACCATCTCCCCATCATTATGAACACCATCTCCCCATCATTATGAACACCAGCTCCCCATCATTATGAACACCATCTCTCCATCATTATGAACACCATCTCCCCATCATTATGAACACCTGGACTTCATCATCACCCTGATTACTATCCCCTGATTTAGCCCCTCGTAGTCAGGCAGTATTGGTATTTAGGACTCTTCCCCTGTTTTGTTCCTCTGCCTTTCTAATTCATTCACTGCACCTGCTTCCTGTTTCCAAGCGTACGCGTTACGTTACAGAATAGTTTGCATTGTGGATAACAGAGGTATTTAATGGGCTAAACAGTGTTAGGATAAACTCATGAGTATTAACGATACTGCAATTTGTTGTTTGGTCGACGTCAATAATTCCTGGATTATGGTTAATCTCCGTTTAAACACTTTGAGTGCAGAGAAAGATAATTCAAGGTTAATTATGTTAATAAACATGTTTAATCCTTTACTCAATAAACCAATTGAAAGCTACTCGTGGATCACTTGAATCTAGGTCTGTGATACTGGTTTATGTGTCCACCATTTTGGAATAAACTTTGAAAGAGCAATTTTCTACTTAAAAAATTTCACATAATCTTCCATGAGAAAGTACACAGAAATCCAAGTTGGCCTCTATTGTTTGGATGAGAGAATGTACAATTAGATTACCCGCAAATCCCAAAGAGATGGGTATCCCCCCCCCGTTTCCGAGTGGTTTCCGAGTGGTATAATCTCATTGTGACTCAATTGGATCAGTCTAAATCCGGGACGCAGGGGTGCCCGATGTCAAAAGTACATTTCTCAAAGAATATTACATGGACTGGAGCGGTGGTGGAGATGGCCGACGGCGATGATTATGGGGATAAACCACCCAGGTGATTGCATCGGACACACATGTCTGTGGAGAGGGGATTAGGGAAACTGATGAAAGAAGTGCTGAAATAGACACAAAATGGCTGAAGTGCTCCCAGGTGGGTGGTGCTATAAGTACAGTAGATGGATGGAAGGTTTACATCTCACACAGACCCATTTTGTGTGGACGTTAAGTCCAAAGTGTTGTATGACTGCTATTTATTATCTAATGTTGCTTTCTGTATGGGGCCGGTAGAGAGATACTTTCTATATAGGGATGTCAATACTTATGGCCAGTAGAGGGACAATTATCTCTCTCTCTATACCTCTCTCTGTCTGTGTCTCTCTCTCTCTCTCTCTCTCTCGCTCTCTCTCTCTGTATCTCTCTCACTCTCTCTCTCTCCCGCTCTCTCTCTGTATCTCTCTTTCTGTATCAGTCTCTCAAGATCTGTATCTCTCTCTCTGTATCTCTCTCTCTCTTTATCTCTCTCTCAATCTCTCTCTCTCTCTCTCTGTATCTCTCTGTATCTCTGTATCTCTCTCTCTCTCTGTATTTCTCTCTCTGTATTTCTCGCTCTGTGTTTCTCTCTCTGTATTTCTATGTTTTTTCTGTGTATCTGTCCCTAGCTGCCCTCACACCTTCCCCAGCCAATGCTCATCACAGAGCAGGAGGTCAATGGACTATTTAGGAAACTGAACAGCAGGAAGGCTTCTGGCCCGGACAGTGTCAGTCAAGCTACAATTAAGTACTGCACTTGCCACCTCTCCCCAGTCAGTAGAGCGATGTTCCTGCCTGTTTCAAACCTTCAATCATTGTTAAAGTCCTGAAAAACAAAAGGTGTCCTGCCTGAATGAATAATGAATGACCTGTAGCGCTCCTCGCTCTCATCATGGAAACCTTTGACCAACTGCAGTTCTCCTACAGAGCCAACGGGGACTGTTCAATGTCTAAACCATCACTGTCCTCCCCCTTCCCCAACTGCAGTTCTCCTACAGAGCCAACGGGGACTGTTCATGTCTAAACCATCACTGTCCTCCCCCTTCTCCCACTGCAGTTCTCCTACAGAGCCAACGGGGACTGTTCAATGTCTAAACCATCACTGTCCTCCCCCTTCCCCAACTGCAGTTCTCCTACAGAGCCAACGGGGACTGTTCAATGTCTAAACCATCACTGTCCTCCCCCTGCCCCTACTGCAGTTCTCCTACAGAGCCAACGGTTACTGTTCAATGTCTAAACCATCACTGTCCTCCCCCTTCTCCCACTGCAGTTCTCCTACAGAGCCAACGGGGACTGTTCAATGTCTAAACCATCACTGTCCTCCCCCTTCTCCCACTGCAGTTCCCCTAACAGAACTAACAGGTACTGTCCCATCTCTAAACCATCACTGACACCTCCCTCTTCTCCCACTGCAGTTCCCCTAACAGAACTAACAGGTACTGTCCCATCTCTAAACCATCACTGACACATCCCTCTTCTCCCACTGCAGTTCCCCTAACAGAACTAACAGGTACTGTCCCATCTCCAAACCACACCTCCCTCCACCCACTGCAGTTCCTCTAACAGAACTAACAGGTACTGTCCCATCTCTAAACCACACTTCCCTCCACCCACTGCAGTTCCTCTAACAGAACTAACATGTACTGTCCCATCTCTAAACCATCACTGACACCTCCCTCTTCTCCCACTACAGTTCCCCTAACAGAACTAACAGGTACTGTCCCATCTCTAAACAATCACTGACACCTCCCTCCACCCACTGCAATTCCCCTAACAGAACTAACAGGTACTGTCCCATCTCTAAACCATCACTGACACATCCCTCCACCCACTGCAATTCCTCTAACAGAACTAACAGGTACTGTCCCATCTCTAAACCATCACTGACACCTCCCTCCACCCACTGCAGTTCCCCTAACAGAACTAACAGGTACTGTCCCATCTCTAAACCACACCTCCCTCCACCCACTGCAATTCCCCTAACAGAACTAACAGGTACTGTCCAATCTCTAAACCATCACTGACGCCTCCCTCCACCCACTGCAGTTCCCCTAACAGAACTAACAGGTACTGTGGAAGACGCTGTCAGCGTGGTCTTACACTACATCCTCAACTACCTGGACAACCCAGAGACATCTGCAAGGATGCTGTTCCCATCATGAAACCTTCTCAGCTCTATCTGTTGGTGGATCCCTGACTTCCTGACCAACAGGACGCAACGCGTGGATCTGGGAAAACCTCTTTCAGACTCTTTATCCCTCAGCAGCGGAGCGCTGCAAGGACGCGTGCTGTCAACTCTACTCACTCTGCCCCAATGACTGTCTCTCCCGGAAGGAATCTATCAAACTACCGAAATCATAAACTGTCAATGTACACAGATGACATGTTGTTGTTTGTTAGGAAACCTAAAACGTCAACTACAGGGCCACTTAAGTTGGTTAATGAATATACAGCGATTGATGGCTTCAGAATAAACTGTAAAAAACTCAAGAGGTTATTCGGATAAATGATCTATGTACTGAAGACTGAGCGCTGCAAGGACACGTGCGTCAGCACTGAAGACCACATTTCTGATTTCAATTTTGTTTGGGCCCCAGAAGGTCTGAAATATCTTGGTATTTTCCTATCATCAAATCTTAATTTCATGGTTGAAAAGAACTTGGAAGCTCCTTGAAATCTTTAAACTTCATGAGATTGTTCTCCCTCTTTTCCAACGTTCAGAACAAGAATTGAAATATTGAAATAATACCATCGCCAGTGGATCAAAATAATGGAACTAAGCATGTTACCTCAATGTACCGCAATCATTCATTATTTAATTGATAATTATATTTATATGGAATTGAAAAGCAACCTCACATTCCCTTGGAGAAACTAATGATGCCAATATATAAAGGATGCACTTCCTGGTATTAAAACGTCTCTTGTCTAAATACAGACTATATACTGGCTCTACCCACCAACACAACTCCACCTCTTGTCATGTGTAACAGGACAGACTATATACTGGCTCTACCCACCAAACCTCCCCTCTTGTCATGTGTAACAGGACAGACTATATACTGGCTCTACCCACCAACACAACTCCACCTCTTGTCATGTGTAACAGGACAGACTATATACTGGCTCTACCCACCAAACCTCCCCTCTTGTCATGTGTAACAGGACAGACTATATACTGGCTCTACCCACCAACACAACTCCACCTCTTGTCATGTGTAACAGGACAGACTATATACTGGCTCTACCCACCAAACCTCCCCTCTTGTCATGTGTAACAGGACAGACTATATACTGGCTCTACCCACCAACACAACTCCACCTCTTGTCATGTGTAACAGGACAGACTATATACTGGCTCTACCCACCAAACCTCCCCTCTTGTCATGTGTAACAGGACAGACTATATACTGGCTCTACCCACCAACACAACTCCACCTCTTGTCATGTGTAACAGGACAGACTATATACTGGCTCTACCCACCAAACCTCCCCTCTTGTCATGTGTAACAGGACAGACTATATACTGGCTCTACCCACCAACACAACTCCACCTCTTGTCATGTGTAACAGGACAGACTATATACTGGCTCTACCCACCAACACAACTCCCCTCTTGTCATGTGTAACAGGACAGACTATATACTGGCTCTACCCACCAAACCTCCCCTCTTGTCATGTGTAACAGGACAGACTATATACTGGCTCTACCCACCAACACAACTCCACCTCTTGTCATGTGTAACAGGACAGACTATATACTGGCTCTACCCACCAACACAACTCCCCTCTTGTCATGTGTAACAGGACAGACTATAAACTGGCTCTACACACCAAACCTCCCCTCTTGTCATGTGTAACAGGACAGACTATATACTGGCTCTACCCACCAACACAACTCCACCTCTTGTCATGTGTAACAGGACAGACTATAAACTGGCTCTACCCACCAAACTCCCCCTCTTGTCATGTGTAACAGGACAGACTATATACTGGCTCTACCCACCAACACAACTCCACCTCTTGTCATGTGTAACAGGACAGACTATAAACTGGCTCTAACCACCAAACTCCCCTCTTGTCATGTGTAACAGGACAGACTATATACTGGCTCTACCCACCAAACCTCCCCTCTTGTCATGTGTAACAGGACAGACTATATACTGGCTCTACCCACCAACACAACTCCCCTCTTGTCATGTGTAACAGGACAGACTATATACTGGCTCTACCCACCAACACAACTCCCCTCTTGTCATGTGTAACAGGACAGACTATATACTGGCTCTACCCACCAACACAACTCCCCTCTTGTCATGTGTAACAGGACAGACTATAAACTGGCTCTACCCACCAAACCTCCCCTCTTGTCATGTGTAACAGGACAGACTATATACTGGCTCTACCCACCAACACAACTCCACCTCTTGTCATGTGTAACAGGACAGACTATATACTGGCTCTACCCACCAACACAACTCCCCTCTTGTCATGTGTAACAGGACAGACTATAAACTGGCTCTACCCACCAAACCTCCCCTCTTGTCATGTGTAACAGGACAGACTATATACTGGCTCTACCCACCAAACCTCCCCTCTTGTCATGTGTAACAGGACAGACTATATACTGGCTCTACCCACCAACACAACTCCACCTCTTGTCATGTGTAACAGGGCAGACTATAAACTGGCTCTACCCACCAAACTCCCCTCTTGTCATGTGTAACAGGACAGACTATATACTGGCTCTACCCACCAAACCTCCCCTCTTGTCATGTGTAACAGGACAGACTATATACTGGCTCTACCCACCAACACAACTCCCCTCTTGTCATGTGTAACAGGACAGACTATATACTGGCTCTACCCACCAACACAACTCCCCTCTTGTCATGTGTAACAGGACAGACTATATACTGGCTCTACCCACCAACACAACTCCCCTCTTGTCATGTGTAACAGGACAGACTATATACTGGCTCTACCCACCAAACCTCCCCTCTTGTCATGTGTAACAGGACAGACTATATACTGGCTCTACCCACCAACACAACTCCACCTCTTGTCATGTGTAACAGGACAGACTATATACTGGCTCTACCCACCAACACAACTCCCCTCTTGTCATGTGTAACAGGACAGACTATAAACTGGCTCTACCCACCAAACCTCCCCTCTTGTCATGTGTAACAGGACAGACTATATACTGGCTCTACCCACCAAACCTCCCCTCTTGTCATGTGTAACAGGACAGACTATATACTGGCTCTACCCACCAACACAACTCCACCTCTTGTCATGTGTAACAGGGCAGACTATAAACTGGCTCTACCCACCAAACTCCCCTCTTGTCATGTGTAACAGGACAGACTATATACTGGCTCTACCCACCAAACCTCCCCTCTTGTCATGTGTAACAGGACAGACTATATACTGGCTCTACCCACCAACACAACTCCCCTCTTGTCATGTGTAACAGGACAGACTATATACTGGCTCTACCCACCAACCCCCCCCCCCCCCCCCCCCTCCTCTTGGCTAGCAATTTAAGAAGATATATCCCACCGTATGCCTCTTAGATTGATATAATATGAAATACTTCCTGAATATCTGAAAGACCATCCAACAATATCTGTTTCTTGGAACGTTCTTAAAACAGTTTGGAAATAAATATGCAGTCTCCTTATGCACCTCTTTTCAAGCAACCATCTGGAGACATATACACATATTAATCAATCACAGACCGGTATTGGAGAGAGATTGGCTACAGATGGGAGATTGGACCGTGTCTGTATTGTTTAAAGATGGTAAAATGATGGACCTGAACTAACAACCATTTTAGATCATTTCAGATAGTACAGGCAGTCTTATCAGCAGATATAACTATTACTTGTAATAATGATTTAAACCAATTGGAAAGTTTCATAAAGGATGTCGATTCCAAAAACCACCTGGCATCTAGGGTGAATAAATTCGTAAACAAAACAACAAGGGGACTACACCTTTCCTTGAGAGAGAAATTGGGTAAAGATTAGAAGATGACTGTACAATAAATGTAATGGGAAAAGTTGTAGGGAAAGTGGTTTAAAACGTGCAGAGAGTCTAAAGCACATGGTTCAGTAGAATATCATTACTGTAGCTTACGAGACTCCCTCTAAAATGTACAAGGGAAAAATGACAACCGATAGCAAATGTTGAAGACGTAAATCAGACGATGTTGGTCAAGTGTCCAAATAGAAAATAGACTACACACAAATGCAGCCTTTATCTTGCTGAGAATTAACCTCCCAGAGACACACCAGATACTGAGAATTAACCTCCAATCAGAATATACACCCGATTCTGAGAATTAACCTCCCAGAGACACATCAGATACTCAGATACTGGGAATTAACCTCCCAGAGACACACCAGATACTGAGAATTAACCTCCAATCAGAATATACACCCGATTCTGAGAATTAACCTCCCAGAGACACATCAGATACTCAGATACTGGGAATTAACCTCCCAGAGACACACCAGATACTCAGATACTGGGAATTAACCTCCCAGAGACTGAGATACTGGGAATTAACCTCCCAGAGACACACCAGATACTCAGATACTGGGAATTAACCTCCCAGAGACTGAGATACTGGGAATTAACCTCCCAGAGACACACCAGATACTCAGATACTGGGAATTAACCTCCCAGAGACACACCAGATACTCAGATACTGGGAATTAACCTCCCAGAGACACACCAGATACTCAGATACTGGGAATTAACCTCCCAGAGACACACCAGATACTGAGATACTGGGAATTAACCTCCCAGAGACACACCAGATACTCAGATACTGGGAATTAACATCCCAGAAGACATTGTAGATAATGAGAATTAAACTCCCTGAAGATACACCTGATAACTGACTAGCTCAAAGCTGAATCCGACTGGGTCACTACTGCAATGTAGCGATCGCTCCCCTCTTGTTCCACCAACAGCAACATGAAACCTGAGATCAGTAGTTCAGTTCACCTCTCTAACTCAACGACAGACTTCGCTGTGATGCAGTATGAGTCAGTGTTACAGACTTCGCTGTGATGCAGTATGAGTCAGTGTTACAGACTTCGCTGTGATGCAGTATGAGTCAGTGTTACAGGCTTTGCTGTGATGCAGTATGAGTCAGTGTTACATGCTTTGCTGTGATGCAGTATGAGTCAGTGTTACAGGCTTTGCTGTGATGCAGTATGAGTCAGTGTTACAGGCTTTGCTGTGATGCAGTATGAGTCAGTGTTACAGGCTTTGCTGTGATGCAGTATGAGTCAGTGTTACAGGCTTTGCTGTGATGCAGTATGAGTCAGTGTTACAGGCTTTGCTGTGATGCAGTATGAGTCAGTGTTACAGGCTTTGCTGTGATGCAGTATGAGTCAGTGTTACAGGCTTTGCTGTGATGCAGTATGAGTCAGTGTTACAGGCTTTGCTGTGATGCAGTATGAGTCAGTGTTACAGGCTTTGCTGTGATGCAGTATGAGTCAGTGTTACAGGCTTTGCTGTGATGCAGTATGAGTCAGTGTTACAGGCTTTGCTGTGATGCAGTATGAGTCAGTGTTACAGGCTTTGCTGTGATGCAGTATGCGTCAGTGTTACAGGCTTTGCTGTGATGCAGTATGAGTCAGTGTTACAGGCTTTGCTGTGATGCAGTATGAGTCAGTGTTACAGGCTTTGCTGTGATGCAGTATGAGTCAGTGTTACAGGCTTCGCTGTGATGCAGTATGAGTCAGTGTTACAGGCTTCGCTGTGATGCAGTATGAGTCAGTGTTACAGGTTTCGCTGTGATGCAGTATGAGTCAGTGTTACAGGCTTCGCTGTGATGCAGTATGAGTCAGTGTTACAGGCTTTGCTGTGATGCAGTATGAGTCAGTGTTACAGGCTTCGCTGTGATGCAGTATGAGTCAGTGTTACAGGCTTTGCTGTGATGCAGTATGAGCCAGTGTTACAGGCTTTGTTTTTTCCATTTAAAGTTTGAGGCTGGACGTTAGCACGTTAGCCGGCTAGCACGCGGGGCGCACCGATTGGTTGTCACCTCGTTAGAACTTGAGACCAGAAGCAGGCTACCTGAGGGCAATACCAGAACCAATGGTCTATTGATTCTGTATCCTCACAACAAAATCTGCAGAGCTGTGATGATTGTGTGCTCCAAATATTCAACGTTTTGTTGCTGGAAAGAATTCGGTAAAATAACTTTAGCTGAAAACCACAAAGTGTTGAATTTTTGCATTATTTTATATTTCAACTCATGCACCTTAGAAGCAGTACATCAAAAATCATTATCAATCTCTTCCCAACTACTTACTGCGATCTGAATGGCACAGCTGTCAACATCCTGGTCCTCAAATTAAACTGATATACTTTCCTATTTATGCTATTTTTGTTCCTCCACCAGTTGTGTTCCTTTATACTGGGCAGACACACCAGTTCTCTACCTCCTCCCGCTGTATGGCACAGCTGCCTTCTCCATTGTTTTGGGGTAATACTGTAATCAATTGGTTGTAATCTTGGACTGAGCAGACGTTCCCATACCTTTCCGATAGCTTCATGAAATGGCACAACTCTACCATTCCAATTTACAATGTAATAATAAAACAAAATACTATTTTCAACACATATTAACCATAGATACAGGTATTTTGTCAATCAGCACATTTAAGTTCAGCCATAATATTTGTTGTATTTGGTGTTGTAAATTTTCAGGGGTATGGAAATTACATTTTAACCAGCTCTGCAATGCTTGTTTGAAAAAGAGAGATACTTTGAACAAGGTTTAATTTTCAATTAATTTAGATTTTCTTAGTAATCTACTTGAGAATGATTTTTGGTTCAACTAAACCTTTTGTAAGTGAAGCTTTTAGAGAGAGGTTTAATGCTATTACTGTATATGTAATCATCCCTCCCAGTTCATATTCATTATATAGATAGGCACGCTTTATCTCGTCTGGTTTAGCATCCCAGATAAAGAAACATATTTATGGCTTAAATTATTTTGAAAAATTAATAATCAGGAGTAGGCAGCGCCTTAAGCAATTGAGTAAACTGAGATATGACTAAGGAGTTAATCACAAACTTGTCTATTTTTTCTAGTTCTCTTTTGAAATGTATTGTGGAGAGCTCATTTTCATGTTTTATGATATGAATCCCAAGGGTTGTCTACTTCACCGTCAGCCCATTTTAAAACTGTGGTGTAATGTAAAAGTTTTTTTTTTAAATATCCAATATATCATATTGTTTTAGGTCAGAGAGGCCAGAAAAGTTATCTAGATCTTCAGAGACATTGGTTCTAAGGTTCTATGGTTCCAAGGTTCCAAGTTTCTAAGGTTCTGATGTTCTAAGGTTATAAGGTTATAAGGTTCTAGCTTGGGGACGTAATATAAAACATGAGTCATCAGCACACCTTTGTTTTTAAGCATTGGATTTCTAATAGTCTAATGTTGTTATTTGATCTGATTTTAATGGCTAGCATTTCGATGGCGATAACAAATATATATGGTGACAGTGGACACCCTTGTTTAACTCCTCTTGACGGTTTAAAACTTTTTGATAAGTAGCCACTATTTACTATTTTACACCTGGAGTTGCTATATGTAACTTTTACCAAATGAATAAGAGACTCAGCGAAATACAAAATAAATACAGGCATTTATATATAAAATCCAGTCTTACTTCGTCAAAGGCCGTTATGAATACGAGGTCTGGTGTCTTAGATGTTTCATGTTATTGTTTTTATTTATTTTATTTATTTATTGTATTATTTCTAGTAGTTGTCTTATATTGTATCAAATGTATCGTAAAAAAGATCTGATCAGGATGAACAATACCTGGTAAAACCCTTTTAACCTCTTGTAAAAAATAACGTTCCCAAAGTAAACCGCCTATATCTCAGGACCAGATGCTAGAATATGCATATACTTGACAGCTTAGTATAGAAAACACTCTAATGTTTCCAAAACTGTCACAATATTGTCTGTGAGTATAACAAAACTGATATTCTGACAACCGGCCCTCTGATTTGACACACTGAACTCTATCAGAGATCAAGAGTGTGCCCCCCTTTGAATAGGGGGATGACCGCGGCAGCTTTCCAATCTTTCGGAATCTCAAACGACACGAAAGAGAGGTTGAACAGGATAGTAATAGGGGTTGCAACAATTTCATCAGATAGTTTTAGAAAGAAAGGATACAGATTGTCTAGCCCGGCTGATTTGCAGATTTCTCAGCTCTTTCGGAACATCAGTTGACTGGATTTGGGCGAAGGAGAAATGGGGAAGGCTTGGGTGAGTTGCTGTGGGGGGTGCAGGGCTGTTGACCGGGGTACAGGTAGCCAGGTGGAAAGCATGGCCAGCCATAGAAAATGTATTATTGAAATTCTCAAATATAGTGGATTTATCAGTGGTGACAGAGTTTCCTATCCTCAGTGCAGTGCGCAGCTGGGAGGAGGTGCTCTTATTCTCCATGGACTTTACAGTGTCCCAGAACTTTTTTGTGTTTGTGTTGCAGGAAGCACATTTCTGCTTGAAAAAGCTAGCCTTGGCTTTTCTAACTGCCTGTGTATATTGGTTCCTAGCTTCCCTGAAAAGTTGCATATCACAGGGGCTGTTCGTTGCTAATCCAGAACGCCATAGGATGTTTTTGTGTTGGTTAAGGGCAGTCAGGTCTGGAGAGAACCAAGGGCTATATCTGTTCCTGGTTTTACATTTCTTGAATGGGGCATGCTTATTTAAGATGGTGAAGAAGGCATTTAAAAAAAAAAAATCAGGCATCCTCTACTGACGGGGTGAGGTCAATATCCTTCCAGGATACCCCGGCCAGGTCGATTAGAAAGGCCTGCTCGCTGAAGGTTTTCAGGGAGCGTTTGACAGTGATGAGTGGAGGTCCGCTGACCCATTACGGATGCAGGCAATGAGGCAGTGATCGCTGAGATATTGGTTGAAAACAGCAGATGTGTATTTAGAGGGCAAGTTGGTTAGGATGATATCTATGAGGGTGCTCGTGTTTACAGCTTTGGGGTGGTACCTGGTAGGTTAATTGATCATTTGTGTGATATTGAGGGCATCAAGCTTAGATTGTAGGATGGCTGGGGTGTTAAGCATGTCCCAGTTTAGTGGGGACATGTCCCAGTTTAGGTCACCTAGAAGCACGAGCTCTGAAGATAGATGGGGGGCAATCAGTTCACATTTGATGTCCAGAGCACAGCTGGGGGCAGAGGGTGGTCTATCGCAGGTGGCAACAGTGAGAGAATTGTTTTTAGAGAGGTGGATTTTTAAAAGTCGAAGTTCAAATTGTTTGGGTACAGACCTGAATAGTAGGACAGAACTCTGCAGGCTATCTCTGCAGTAGATTGCAACACCGCCCCCTTTGGTCGTTCTATCTTGTCTGAAAATGTTGTAATTAGGGATGGAGATTTCAGAGTTTTTTGGCGATCTTCCTAAGCCAGGATTCAGACACGGCTAGAACATCAGGGTTGAAAGAGTGTGCTAAAGCAGTGAATAAAACAAACTTAGGGAGGAGGCTTCTAATGTTAACATGCATGAAACCAAGGTTATTACGATTTCAGAAGTCAATAAAAAGAGAGCGCCTGGGGAATAGGATTGGAGCTAGGGGCTACAGGGCCTGGATTAACTACATCACCAGAGAAATAGAGGTGGAGTAGGATAAGGGTATGGCTAAAAGCTATGAGAATTGGTCGCCTAGGATGTCTTGAACAGAGAGTAAAAGGAGCAGTTTTCTAAGGTTGGAGAAGGTATAATGAGCAGGGCTAGAGGCTCTACAGTGAAATAAGCCAATAAACAATAATCGGAACTGCAATGGACAAGGCATATTGACATTAAGGAGAGGCATGCTTAGTAGAGGGATCAAAAGGGTCCAGTGAGTAGTGAGGTTGGTTGGGGTGATGGCGATTCAGACAGCTAGCCAGGCCATCGGTAGCAAGCTAGTAGAGGATGGAGGTCTGTTATTAGCCACCTCGTGCATTTCCGTCGGTAGATTAGTGGGGTTCCGTGTGGTAGAGGGGACCAATCCAATTGGCAAAATAAATATGGTTATAGTGACCCAAGAAATTGTCAAATGACCTATTCAGATGGCAGCCAATAAGACAGCTAATGATTAGCGGGCAGTAGATGGGCCATCTTGGGTCATCATTGATAATTTGAGTATGTCGACCAAACATTAAGACATTTTTAAGAAATTTGAGGATTCTGGGTTCCCTGTTTATTCCCTTCTGGTTCTGGAAATTTCTGGAAAACCTGTGAATTTTAGGAAGGTCACCGTAACTTTGCAAGCCAACTAGCTACACATTTAGCACTTTTTCTTCTATCTAGACCCTAAAAGGGATCTTTGTCTGTTCCCATAAGAATATCCTTTGTAGAACCCTTTTTGGTTCCAGGTAGAACCCTTTAAGTTCCAGTTAGAATAATTTCCACAGAGTGAGTCTGCATGGAACCCACAATGAGTTATCCCTTGTACCAAAAAGGGTTCATTTTTTCCTACAGTATGGGGAAAACAACATCTAAGAGTGTAGTTAGCATTTAACAATCCACATTCCGAGACCTAGAAGTGGTTGTTTCCGTTATGGGCTTTTTTGGATAACAATGCTTTGTGGGTGGCACAGAGGGATGGAAGCAAAACTTACCAGTACGTGTATTTCCTTCACCTCTCCTTCTCTAAGTCAAGGACAGCACCACGTGTGAGTTTTTTCTGTTTTTATGTATCCGTGTGACATCATGATTTATGAACACTTATCTGAGCAACATTGTTTGGCTTAATTACTCGACCCAACTCTTTCGGAATTTCCCCCCTTGCAGCAATTTGCAATTACTGGGACGTTTAGTATGTCATAGTAGTGAGTAATGACCCAGCAATTAATGGTGTTAAATTGATGAAACAAGACAAATAATGATTCCTTATAGTTCACCAGAAGCTGGTTTCCTTCCAATTGGCATCAGAATTTCATGCAAATATTCTCAAATCCGCCTATGAACAATATATGAACACTATGGGTATTTTTTCCAACATGTGTTTTCATTAAATTGACTTGTTGGGGTTAAACAGATGTGTGTGATGATGTAGAGCGCATAAAAAATCACTTCAGCAGTTAAACTCCCATGTAATAAAAAAATAATAACTCAATTTAAATGGCTTTCCATTGCATTTTCAACTCTACGATTTGTCACAAACATTTGAGTTATATAGCGAATGTGCCCACTCTGCTGTTGGCAAATGCACTCTAGCCAACAGCTGGCAGAGTGCATTTGCAGATACAGATACTATATGATGAGATTTTTATATTCAAAAGAGCAAGATTATTTTTTATTTGTCAAACAAATCAAATCCAAGATTATTTGGATGCATGCTTACAGACTCTAACCAATAGGTAGAACAACAGGTGTGTAAAACAGCAGCCAAGCGGCAATAACAATGTCACCGGAGTTTTATTGGAAAGGAGCATCAAGATCGCGACCCTGTGAAGTTCATCATCTACAGGCTAAGAAACTGCCTGAGTCGTAGTGGAAAAGGACAATATCAAGTGACTCCAAGTATTTTACTTCAATTTCATCATTTCATTTCATCCATATTTATTTATGAAGGTTTTTCAATCGCCATTTCTCGCATAATTAATTTTCCAGACACAAAAAAGATCCCACCTTGTCCAGCGTATTTTGTTTTGAAAACATGTTAAAAATAGTTCTCTAAATATATAACACACTGCTGCTGTTGTTAGAATCGTAATACACTAGAGGACTGTAGACATAGAGACGTGTAATTAGAGGACTGTAGACATAGAGACATGTAATTAGAGGACTGTTGACATAGAGACGTGTAATTAGAGGACTGTAGACATAGAGACATGTAATTAGAGGACTGTTGACATAGAGACGTGTAATTAGAGGACTGTAGACATAGAGACATGTAATTAGAGGACTGTTGACATAGAGACATGTAATTAGAGGACTGTAGACATAGAGACATGTAATTAGAGGACTGTTGACATAGAGACATGTAATTAGAGGACTGTAGACATAGAGACATGTAATTAGAGGACTGTAGACATAGAGACATGTAATTAGAGGACTGTAGACATAGAGACGTGTAATTAGAGGACTGTAGACATAGAGACATGTAATTAGAGGACTGTTGACATAGAGACGTGTAATTAGAGGACTGTAGACATAGAGACATGTAATTAGAGGACTGTTGACATAGAGACATGTAATTAGAGGACTGTAGACATAGAGACATGTAATTAGAGGACTGTTGACATAGAGACATGTAATTAGAGGACTGTTGACATAGAGACGTGTAATTAGAGGACTGTTGACATAGAGACATGTAATTAGAGGACTGTAGACATAGAGACATGTAATTAGAGGACTGTTGACATAGAGACATGTAATTAGAGGACTGTTGACATAGAGACATGTAATTAGAGGACTGTTGACATAGAGACATGTAATTAGAGGACTGTTGACATAGAGACATGTAATTAGAGGATTGTTGACATAAAGACATGTAATTAGAGGACTGTTGACATAGAGACATGTAATTAGAGGACTGTTGACATAGAGACATGTAATTAGAGGACTGTAGACATAGAGACATGTAATTAGAGGACTGTAGACATAGAGACATGTAATTAGAGGACTGTAGACATAGAGACATGTAATTAGAGGACTGTAGACATAGAGACATGTAATTAGAGGACTGTAGATGGAGAGACATGTAATTAGAGGACTGTAGACATAGAGACATGTAATTAGAGGACTGTAGATGGAGAGACATGTAATTAGAGGACTGTAGACATAGAGACATGTAATTAGAGGACTGTAGACATAGAGACGTGTAATTAGAGGACTGTTGACATAGAGACATGTAATTAGAGGACTGTAGACATAGAGACATGTAATTAGAGGACTGTAGACATAGAGACATGTAATTAGAGGACTGTAGACATAGAGACATGTAATTAGAGGACTGTTGACATAGAGACATGTAATTAGAGGACTGTAGACATAGAGACATGTAATTAGAGGACTGTTGACATAGAGACATGTAATTAGAGGACTGTAGACATAGAGACGTGTAATTAGAGGACTGTTGACATAGAGACATGTAATTAGAGGACTGTTGACATAGAGACATGTAATTAGAGGACTGTAGATGGAGAGACATGTAATTAGAGGACTGTAGACATAGAGACATGTAATTAGAGGATTGTTGACATAAAGACATGTAATTAGAAGACTGTTGACATAGAGACGTGTAATTAGAGGATTGTTGACATAAAGACATGTAATTAGAGGACTGTTGACATAGAGACATGTAATTAGAGGACTGTTGACATAGAGACATGTAATTAGAGGACTGTAGACATAGAGACATGTAATTAGAGGACTGTAGACATAGAGACATGTAATTAGAGGACTGTAGACATAGAGACATGTAATTAGAGGACTGTAGATGGAGAGACATGTAATTAGAGGACTGTAGACATAGAGACATGTAATTAGAGGACTGTAGATGGAGAGACATGTAATTAGAGGACTGTAGACATAGAGACATGTAATTAGAAGACTGTTGACATAGAGACATGTAATTAGAAGACTGTTGACATAGAGACGTGTAATTAGAGGACTGTTGACATAAAGACATGTATTTAGAGGACTGTTGACATAGAGACATGTAATTAGAGGACTGTTGACATAGAGACATGTAATTAGAGGACTGTAGACATAGAGACATGTAATTAGAGGACTGTAGACATAGAGACATGTAATTAGAGGACTGTAGACATAGAGACATGTAATTATAGGACTGTAGACATAGAGACATGTATGTAAAACACTAAACAAGAATGGTGTTCATGGGAGGACCCCACGGACGAAGCCACTGCTGTCCAAAAAAGAAACATTGCTGCAGATCTGAAGTTCGCAAAAGAGCTCATGGATGTTCCAAAATATTCTGTCAACCGATGAAACTACAGTTGAGTTGTTTGGAAGGAGCACATAACACTATGTGTGGAGAAAATAAAGGCACAGAACAACAACATCAAAACCTCCCCACTGTAAAGTATGGTTGATGGAGCATTATGGTTTGGGGCTGCTTTGCTGTCTCAGGGCTGGGACAGCTTGCTATCATTGACGAAAAAATTAATTCCCAAGTTTAACAAGACGTTTTGCAGGAGAATGTAAGGTTATCTGTCCGCCAATTGAAGTTCAACAGAAGTTGGGTGATGCAACATGACAACGAACCAAAACACAGAAGTAAATCAACAACAGAATGGCTTCAACAGAAGAAAATACACCTTCTGGTGCGGCCCAGTCAGAGTCCTGACCTCAACCCGATTGAGATGTAGAGTCCCGACCTCAACCTGATGGAGATGCTGTGGCATGACCTCGAGAGAGCAGTTCACACCAGACATCCCAATTACATAGTTGAACAGAAACAGTTTTGTAAAGATGAATGGTCCAAAATTCCTCCTGACCATTGTGCAGGTCTGATCAGCAACTACAGAAAACGTTTGGTTGAGGTTATTGCTGCCAAAGGAGGGTCAACCAGTTATTAAATCCAAAAGTTCACATACTTTTCCCACCCTGCACTGTGAATGTTTACACGGTGTGTTCAATAAAGACATGAACATGTATAATTGTTTGTGTGTATTTAGTTTAAGCTGACTGTATTTGTCTATTGCTGTGACTTAGATGAAGATCAGATTATATTTCATGACAGATCTATGCAGAAATAAAATACTTTTTCTCGCCACTGTATATTACTAGAGATATAAAACTAGAGAACAGAGGAGACTGTGTGAATCAGGCATTCATGGTCAAATTGTGTCCAAAGATACCCCTTGGGCCAAGAAACACGTGCAATGGACATTAGGCCCGTGGAAATCTGTCCTTTGTTGTGATGAGTCCAAATTTGAGATTTTTTTGGTTTCAACCGCCATGTCTGACGCAGAGTAGGTGAATGGATGATCTCTGCAAAGTATTCGCTCTCTTAGAATGACAGTAGTTGCATTTGGGGATAGTGAAAAGTGAGCCGAGGGTAATGAATGCTTTTTTGCCCTTGTCTCGGGATGGTAAGTCGGGGGTTAAAGATATCGCTCTAGTGGCGTGGGGGCTGTGCTTTGGCAAAGTGTGTGGGGTTATATCCTGCCTGTTTGGCCCTGTCCGGGGGTATCGTCGGACAGGGCCACAGTGTCTCCCGACCCCTCCTGTCTCAGCCTCCAGTATTTATGCTGCAGTAGTTTGTGTGTCGGGGGGCTGGGGTTAGTCTGTTATATCTGGAGTATTTCTCCTGTCTTATCCAGTGTCCTGTGTCTATTTATGCATGCTCTCTCTAATTCTCTCTCTTTCTCTCTTCTTCGCTGAAGAAGGAAGATATGCATCAGCTGAACTTCTGTGTAGCTCCCACCGTCAATCATGGAGGAGGTGTGATGGTGTGGGGGTGCTTTGCTTGTGACACTGTCTGTGATTTATTTATAATTCAAAGCACATTTAACCTGTAAGGACTGACACCGGAGATGAGAAGTAGGTACAGGGACTCAGCATTTAGACAGACATGAAACATGAACAACGTCGGCACACAAAGACAGACGACAATCGATGCTGAAGCAGAGCAGGGAACTGACATACATATATAGGGGAAGTAATGACAGAGGTGATTGAGTCCAGGTGAGTCCAATGATTGCTGATGCGCGTGACGGGGGAAGGCAGGTGTGTGTAATGCCCTCGAGCGCCAGGGGGGAAGAGCGGGAGCAGGCGTGACATAACCAGCATGGGTACCACAGCATTCTGAAGCGACACTCCATCCCATCTGGTTTGCACTTAGTGGGACTATCATGTATTTTTCAACAGGACAGTGACCCAACACACCTCCAAGCTGTGTAAGGACTATTTGACCAAGAAGGAGAGTGATGGAGTGCTGCATCAGATGACCTGGCCTCAACAATCACCGGACCTCAACCCAATTCAGATGGTTTGGGATGAGTTGGACTGCAGAGTGAAGAAAAAGCAGCCAACAAGTGCTCAGCATATGTGGGAACTCCTTCAAGACTGGAGGAAAAGCATTCCTCATGAATCTCGTTGAAAGAATGCCAAGAGTGTGAAAAGCTGTCATCAAGGCAAAGGGTGGCACTTGTTGGCTCCATTCCTGGAAGAATCTAAAATATTACATATATTTTGATTTGTTTAACACTTCTTTGGTTAATACATGATTGCATATGTGTTATTTTCATAGTTGTGATGGAAATAATTTTATGGAAACCGACAAACAATGTTTAGATCATGAATGTTTCAGGATAACGAGATCCATTGACACCAATTACCGTGGAACATGAACCAATTGGACTACATTATCTATGGATGTAATATTTCATCATCATTCTTTATCAGACACTGTTTCTATGGTCCCATGTACCACTGTTCCAGACCATGTTTTCAGATTTGACATTACTGTACACTCAATGGCCACTTTATTAGGTACACCTCTCTAGTACTGGGTAGGACCCCCTTTTGCCTCCACAACAGCCTGAATTATTCACGGTGTTGGACGTTAATTAAGAGATGCCCTTCTGCACATCACTGTTTTAAATGGCTGTTTTTAGAGCATTTGAGGCCTTTCTGTTAGCTTGAATGAGACTGGACATTCTCCTCTGACCTCTCTAATTAACAAGGTGTTTTTGACCACAGAACCACATGTGTTTTGTTTATCGCACCATTCTCTGTAAACTCTAGAGACTGTAGTGCTTAAAAAATCCCAGGAAGGCAGCTGTTTCTGAGATGCTGGAACCACCATGTGTGGCATCAACAATCATAACACGGTCAAAGTTGCTTAGATTACTCATCTTGCCCGTTCTAATGTTTGGTCGAATGACAACTAAAGCTCTCTACTCTATATATTGAATTGCAGGCAGCCACATGATTTGCTGCACAAAGGAGCAGACTATTTGCGTTAACACGCAGGTGTACCTAATAAAGTGGATGTTGAGTGTAGGTATGTAATTGCATTTCCAAAACTGCCAACTCTTTACTGATGATTGATTTCATATTGTGGTACGGGTATATAGTGAACTGAGTGTTATCCACCTACAGCAGCATAGTGATATCATGGAGCTGTATAGTGAACTGAGTGGTATCCAACTACAACAACATAGTGATATCATGGAGCTGTATAGTGAACTGAGTGGTATCCACCTACAACAGCATAGTGATATCATGGAGCTGTATAGTGAACTGAGTGGTATCCACCTACAACAACATAGTGATATCATGGAGCTGTATAGTGAACTGAGTGGTATCCACCTACAGCAGCATAGTGATATCATGGAGCTGTATAGTGAACTGAGTGGTATCCACCTACAACAACATAGTGATATCATGGAGCTGTATAGTGAACTGAGTGGTATCCACCTACAGCGGCATAGTGATATCATGGAGCTGTATAGTGAACTGAGTGGTATCCACCTACAACAACATAGTGATATCATGGAGCTGTATAGTGAACTGAGTGGTATCCACCTACAACAACATAGTGATATCATGGAGCTGTATAGTGAACTGAGTGGTATCCACCTACAGCAGCATAGTGATATCATGGAGCTGTATAGTGAACTGAGTGGTATCCACCTACAACAACATAGTGATATCATGGAGCTGTATAGTGAACTGAGTGGTATCCACCTACAACAACATAGTGATATCATGGAGCTGTATAGTGAACTGAGTGGTATCCACCTACAACAACATAGCGATATCATGGAGCTGTATAGTGAACTGAGTGGTATCCACCTACAGCAGCATAGTGATATCATGGAGCTGTATAGTGAACTGAGTGGTATCCACCTACAACAACATAGTGATATCATGGAGCTGTATAGTGAACTGAGTGGTATCCACCTACAGCAGCATAGTGATATCATGGAGCTGTATAGTGAACTGAGTGGTATCCACCTACAACAACATAGTGATATCATGGAGCTGTATAGTGAACTGAGTGGTATCCACCTACAGCAGCATAGTGATATCATGGAGCTGTATAGTGAACTGAGTGGTATCCACCTACAACAACATAGTGATATCATGGAGCTGTATAGTGAACTGAGTGGTATCCACCGACAACAACATAGAGATAACATGGAGCTGTATAGTGAACTGAGTGGTATCCACCTACAACAACATAGTGATATCATGGAGCTGTATAGTGAACTGAGTGGTATCCACCTACAACAACATAGTGATATCATGGAGCTGTATAGTGAACTGAGTGGTATCCACCTACAGCAGCATAGTGATATCATGGAGCTGTTTAGTAAACTGAGTGGTATCCACCTACAGCAGCATAGTGATAACATGGAGCCGGCAGGTGATCCAGGTCAAAATAGAGGTCAAGCAGTGGGAGGAGGAAGAAGACGAGGAAGACTTGGTGGTCAAAGGAACGGCAGGGGACGAGCACCCCTTCTGAGAGGTGGTCGTGGGCCTCGTTTGAGAGGTGTCGGGGAACGTGGTAGAGGACAAGGCCACGGACCAAGCACCCATTCTGAGAGGTGGTCATGGGCCTCGTTGGAGAGCTGTGGGGGGAACGTGGTAGAGGACAAGGCCACGGACCAAGCACCCCTTCTGAGAGCTGGTCGTGGGCCTTGTTGGAGAGGTGTGGGGGGAACGTGGTAGAGGACAAGGCCACGGACCAAGCACCCCTTCTGAGAGGTGGTCGTGGACCTAGTTGGAGAGGTGTAGGGGGAATGTGATAGAGGACATGGCCACGGACCAAGCACCCCTTCTGAGAGGTGGTTGTGGACCTAATTGGAGAGGTGTGGGGGGAATGTGGTAGAGGACAAGGCCACGGACCAAGCACCCCTTCTGAGAGGTGGTCGTTGGCCTCGTTGGAGAGCTGTGGGGGGAACGTGGTAGAGGACAAGGCCACGGACCAAGCACCCCTTCTGAGAGCTGGTCGTGGGCCTTGTTGGAGAGGTGTGGGGGGAACGTGGTAGAGGACAAGGCCACGGACCAAGCACCCCTTCTGAGAGGTGGTCGTGGACCTAGTTGGAGAGGTGTAGGGGGAATGTGGTAGAGGACATGGCCACGGACCAAACACCCCTTCTGAGAGGTGGTTGTGGACCTAGTTGGAGAGGTGTGGGGGGAATGTGGTAGAGGACAAGGCCACGGACCAAGCACCCCTTCTGAGAGGTGGTCGTGGGCCTCGTTGGAGAGCTGTGGGGAAAACGTGGTAGAGGACAAGGCCACGGACCAAGCACCCCTTCTGAGAGCTGGTCGTGGGCCTTGTTGGAGAGGTGTGGGGGGAACGTGGTAGAGGACAAGGCCACGGACCAAGCACCCCTTCTGAGAGGTGGTTGTGGACCTAGTTGGAGAGGTGTGGGGGGAACGTGGTAGAGGACAAGGCCACGGACCAAGCACACCTTCTGAGAGGTGGTCGTGGCCCTCGTTGGAGAGCTGTGGGGGGAACGTGGTAGAGGACAAGGCCATGGACCAAGCACCCCTTCTGAGAGGTGGTCGTGGACCTAGTTGGAGAGGTGTGGGGGGAACATGGTAGAGGACATGGCCACGGACCAAGCACCCCTTCTGAGAGGTGGTTGTGGACCTAGTTGAAGAGGTGTGGGGGGAACGTGGTAGAGGACAAGGCCACGGACCAAGCACCCCTTCTGAGAGCTGGTCGTGGGCCTTGTTGGAGAGGTGTGGGGGGAATGTGGTAGAGGATAAGGCCACGGACCAAGAGCCCCTTCTGAGAGGTGGTCGTGGGCCTAGTTGGAGAGGTGTGGGGGGAACATGGTAGAGGACAAGGCCACGGACCAAGCACCCCTTCTGAGAGCTGGTCGTGGGCCTTGTTGGAGAGGTGGTGGGGGAACGTGGTAGAGGACAAGGCCACGGACCAAGCACCCCTTCTGAGAGGTGGTCGTTGGAGAGCTGTGTGGGGAACGTGGTAGAGGACAAGGCCACGGACCAAGCACCCCTTCTGAGAGGTGGTCGTGGGCCTCGTTGGAGAGCTGTGGGGGGAACGTGGTAGAGGACAAAGCCACAGACCAAGCACCCCTTCTGAGAGGTGGTCGTGGGCCTCATTGGAGAGCTGTGGGGGGAATGTGGTAGAGGACAAGGCCACGGACCAAGCACCCCTTCTGAGAGGTGGTCGTTGGAGAGCTGTGGGGGGAACGTGGTAGAGGACAAGGCCACGGACCAAGCACCCCTTCTGAGAGGTGGTCGTGGGCCTCATTGGAGAGCTGTGGGGGGAACGTGGTAGAGGACAAGGCCACGGACCAAGCACCCCTTCTGAAAGGTGGCCGTGGGCCTCGTTGTAGAGCTGTGGGGGGAACGTGGTAGAGGACTAGGCCACGGACCAAGCATCCCTTCTGACAGGTGGTCGTGGGACTCGTTGGAGAGCTGTGGGGGGAACGTGGTAGAGGACAAGGCCACGGACCAAGCACCCCTTCTGAAAGCTGGTCGTGGGCCTCGTTGGAGAGTTGTGGGGGGAACGTGGTAGAGGACAAGGCCACGGACCAAGCACCCCTTCTGAGAGGTGGTCGTGGGCCTCGTTGGAGAGTTGTGTGGGGAACGTGGTAGAGGACAAGGCCACGGACCAAGACAACGGCAGCAACAGCAGAGAGTGTCCAATGAAATCCGAGCAATAGTTTTAGACCATGTCGTAGATCATGGCAAGACCATGACTGAGGCAGCTGCAATGATTCAACCAAACCTCAGAAGATCAACCGTGGCTTTAATCATCAGAACTTTCCACAATGAGAACCGGTAAGTCTTCAGCATGCGCTAAACATCAGGCTACTCTCAACTGTCAAATGACTTTATACTGCATGCCAATGTGTACCACAGAGTAGGTGATGTGACTAAATGTGATCTTACTGTAATTTTCCCAGCAGAATTGAGACTAGGGCAAATAAGGGAGGCAGAGGGAACATTCTGATTGACCAATAAGAGCGGGCTGTGGTCAATTTGGTTCGGGCCAGAAATTATATTCGCCTGACAAATATTCGGCAGCACATCTTGGACAATGATGACATGTTCAACAATGTGGAAGCCATACGTTTTCACGCGTGCTGAAAAGGCACCAGGTGTCTCTAAAAACAGATATACTGTGTGCCTTTTGAAAGAAATGCAGACAGAGTGAAGTAACTGAGGACTGAGTATGTTCAGGTATGTTCAGTTTCAAGATGCCTGTTGTGAAACCCCCCCCCCCACAAATTCTAGATCACATTGTAATCCGTAATTCTCTTTCCAAAATGTATTTTTAGAGGGTGATGGAGCTGGATACTGATGAAAACCATCACAAATTCCTCTTTT
Organism: Oncorhynchus mykiss; assembly: GCF_013265735.2. NCBI lineage: Eukaryota > Metazoa > Chordata > Actinopteri > Salmoniformes > Salmonidae > Oncorhynchus > Oncorhynchus mykiss. The sequence continues at coordinate 71,855,864 of NC_048582.1, forward strand.
TGGATGAGGCAGGCTTCAACCTGGCCAAGACAAGGAGGAGAGGTCGGAATTTCATTGGCCAGCGGACGACCATCCAAAGACCAGACCAGTGTCAGGCCTGGATTCCCCCGAAGATTCTTCCCAAGATGTTTAGCTATTGAAAACAGCCATTGTGATGTGGATGAGAACCTGTGGCCAAATCCACAAGACAGGGTTGATGGAAATATAGGACTACTGTAATCAATCCTTTGTTTTGCTTTTTACAGTAAGCTAGGTGAGGAACACTGCAGTGAAGTTTTACAGTAAGCCAGGTGAGGAACACTGTAGTGATGTTTTACAGTAAGCCAGGTGAGGAACACTGTAGTGATGTTTTACAGTTAGCCAGGTGAGGGAACACTGCAGCTGATGTTTTACAGTAAGCCAGGTGAGGAACACTGCAGTGATGTTTTACAGTAAGCTAGGTGAGGAACACTGCAGCTGATGTTTTACAGTAAACCAGGTGAGGAACACTGCAGTGATGTTTTACAGTAAGCCAGGTGAGGAACACTGCAGTGGTGTTTTACAGTAAGCCAGGTGAGGAACACTGCAGTGATGTTTTACAGTAAGCCAGGTGAGGAACACTGCAGTGATGTTTTACAGTAAGCCAGGTGAGGGAACACTGCAGTGATGTTTTACAGTAAGCCAGGTGAGGAACACTGCAGTGATGTTTTACAGTAAGCCAGGTGAGGAACACTGCAGTGATGTTTTACAGTAAGCCAGGTGAGGAACACTGCAGTGATGTTTTACAGTAAGCCAGGTGAGGAACACTGCAGTGATGTTTTACAGTAAGCCAGGTGAGGAACACTGCTGTGATGTTTTACAGTAAGCCAGGTGAGGAACACTGCAGTGATGTTTTACAGTAAGCCAGGTGAGGAACACTGCAGTGATGTTTTACAGTAAGCCAGGTGAGGAACACTGCAGTGATGTTTTACAGTAAGCCAGGTGAGGAACACTGCAGTGATGTTTTACAGTAAGCCAGGTGAGGGAACACTGCAGTGATGTTTTACAGTAAGCCAGGTGAGGAACACTGCAGTGATGTTTTACAGTAAGCCAGGTGAGGAACACTGCAGTGATGTTTTACAGTAAGCCAGGTGAGGAACACTGCAGTGATGTTTTACAGTAAGCCAGGTGAGGAACACTGTAGTGATGTTTTACAGTAAGCCAGGTGAGGAACACTGCAGTGATGTTTTACAGTAAGCCAGGTGAGGAACACTGCAGTGATGTTTTCACATATTTTGTACTACAATATTTAATGATTGTAGGAACAACTACACAGTGAAACTATCGATATCTTATGTGTGGGTGATCTAAATGAATGTTTCTATGGTATTTCATGATAAATGAGTTATATGAACAAATTATTCTGCAAATACAAGGTTTCTTTAAAGATATGAATGCATAATGCAATGTTTTGAACATTGGACAGCCTGTGTTACAAGTGATGACCGTTTTGAGTTTTGTGTCTAGAGATTTGAATAATCACCACATGGTTCTGAAATGAGTGCCAAAGGGACTGTAGAAAACTGGACCACAAAGGTAAGGTCATAGTCACTGTTGAAACCCTTCTCTTCTTCAATCCCCTCGGAGCTATCTCACCTGTGTGTGTGTGTGGTGTGTGTGTGTATGTGTGTGTGTGTGTGTGTGTGTGTGTGTGTGTGTGTGTGTGTGTGTGTGTGTCTGTGTGTCTGTGTGTGCGTGCGTGTGAGTGTAGAGGGATAGAGACGGTACTCTGTCTCTCTCTACTTTACTCTGATACATTCATCTAATAGAGACGGGACTCTGTCTCTCTCTACTTTAGTCTACTTTAGTCTGATACATTCATCTAATAGAGACGGGACTCTGTCTCTCTCTACTTTAGTCTGATACATTAATCTAATAGAGACGGGACTCTGTCTCTCTCTACTTTACTCTGATACATTCATCTAATAGAGACGGGACTCTGTCTCTCTCTACTTTACTCTGATACATTCATCTAATAGAGACGGGACTCTGTCTCTCTCTACTTTACTCTGATACATTCATCTAATAGAGACGGGACTCTGTCTCTCTCTACTTTACTCTGATACATTCATCTAATAGAGACGGGACTCTGTCTCTCTACTTTACTCTGATACATTCATCTAATAGAGACGGGACTCTGTCTCTCTACTTTACTCTGATACATTAATCTAATAGAGACGGGACTCTGTCTCTCTCTACTTTAGTCTGATACATTAATCTAATAGAGACGGGACTCTGTCTCTCTCTACTTTAGTCTACTTTAGTCTGATACATTCATCTAATAGAGACGGGACTCTGTCTCTCTACTTTACTCTGATACATTCATCTAATAGAGACGGGACTCTGTCTCTCTCTACTTTAGTCTACTTTAGTCTGATACATTAATCTAATAGAGACGGGACTCTGTCTCTCTCTACTTTACTCTGATACATTCATCTAATAGAGACGGGACTCTGTCTCTCTCTACTTTAGTCTGATACATTAATCTAATAGAGACGGGACTCTGTCTCTCTCTACTTTAGTCTGATACATTAATCTAATAGAGACGGGACTCTGTCTCTCTCTACTCTACTCTGATACATTCATCTAATAGAGACGGGACTCTGTCTCTCTCTACTTTAGTCTGATACATTAATCTAATAGAGACGGGACTCTGTCTCTCTCTACTTTACTCTGATACATTCATCTAATAGAGACGGGACTCTGTCTCTCTCTACTCTACTCTGATACATTCATCTAATAGAGACGGGACTCTGTCTCTCTCTACTCTACTCTGATACATTCATCTAATAGAGACGGGACTCTGTCTCTCTACTTTACTCTGATACATTCATCTAATAGAGACGGGACTCTGTCTCTCTCTACTTTACTCTGATACATTAATCTAATAGAGACGGGACTCTGTCTCTCTCTACTTTACTCTGATACATTCATCTAATAGAGACGGGACTCTGTCTCTCTCTACTCTACTCTGATACATTCATCTAATAGAGACGGGACTCTGTCTCTCTCTACTTTACTCTGATACATTCATCTAATAGAGACGGGACTCTGTCTCTCTCTACTCTACTCTGATACATTCATCTAATAGAGACGGGACTCTGTCTCTCTACTTTACTCTGATACATTAATCTAATAGAGACGGGACTCTGTCTCTCTCTACTTTACTCTGATACATTCATCTAATAGAGACGGGACTCTGTCTCTCTCTACTTTACTCTGATACATTCATCTAATAGAGACGGGACTCTGTCTCTCTCTACTCTACTCTGATACATTCATCTAATAGAGACGGGACTCTGTCTCTCTCTACTTTACTCTGATACATTCATCTAATAGAGACGGGACTCTGTCTCTCTCTACTCTACTCTGATACATTCATCTAATAGAGACGGGACTCTGTCTCTCTACTTTACTCTGATACATTAATCTAATAGAGACGGGACTCTGTCTCTCTCTACTTTACTCTGATACATTCATCTAATAGAGACGGGACTCTGTCTCTCTCTACTTTACTCTGATACATTCATCTAATAGAGACGGGACTCTGTCTCTCTCTACTTTACTCTGATACATTCATCTAATAGAGACGGGACTCTGTCTCTCTCTACTTTACTCTGATACATTAATCTAATAGAGACGGGACTCTGTCTCTCTCTACTTTACTCTGATACATTCATCTAATAGAGACGGGACTCTGTCTCTCTCTACTTTACTCTGATACATTCATCTAATAGAGACGGGACTCTGTCTCTCTCTACTTTACTCTGATACATTCATCTAATAGAGACGGGACTCTGTCTCTCTCTACTTTACTCTGATACATTCATCTAATAGAGACGGGACTCTGTCTCTCTCTACTTTACTCTGATACATTCATCTAATAGAGACGGGACTCTGTCTCTCTACTTTACTCTGATACATTCATCTAATAGAGACGGGACTCTGTCTCTCTACTTTACTCTGATACATTCATCTAATAGAGACGGGACTCTGTCTCTCTCTACTTTACTCTGATACATTCATCTAATAGAGACGGGACTCTGTCTCTCTCTACTTTACTCTGATACATTCATCTAATAGAGATGGGACTCTGTCTCTCTCTACTCTACTCTGATACATTCATCTAATAGAGACGGGACTCTGTCTCTCTACTTTACTCTGATACATTCATCTAATAGAGACGGGACTCTGTCTCTCTCTACTTTACTCTGATACATTAATCTAATAGAGACGGGACTCTGTCTCTCTCTACTTTACTCTGATACATTCATCTAATAGAGATGGGACTCTGTCTCTCTACTTTACTCTGATACATTCATCTAATAGAGACGGGACTCTGTCTCTCTCTACTTTACTCTGATACATTCATCTAATAGAGACGGGACTCTGTCTCTCTACTTTACTCTGATACATTAATCTAATAGAGACGGGACTCTGTCTCTCTACTTTACTCTGATACATTCATCTAATAGAGACGGGACTCTGTCTCTCTCTACTTTACTCTGATACATTCATCTAATAGAGACGGGACTCTGTCTCTCTACTTTACTCTGATACATTCATCTAATAGAGACGGGACTCTGTCTCTCTCTACTTTACTCTGATACATTCATCTAATAGAGACGGGACTCTGTCTCTCTACTTTACTCTGATACATTCATCTAATAGAGACGGGACTCTGTCTCTCTCTACTTTACTCTGATACATTCATCTAATAGAGACGGGACTCTGTCTCTCTCTACTCTACTCTGATACATTAATCTAATAGAGACGGGACTCTGTCTCTCTCTACTTTACTCTGATACATTCATCTAATAGAGACGGGACTCTGTCTCTCTCTACTTTACTCTGATACATTAATCTAATAGAGACGGGACTCTGTCTCTCTCTACTTTACTCTGATACATTCATCTAATAGAGACGGGACTCTGTCTCTCTCTACTTTACTCTGATACATTCATCTAATAGAGACGGGACTCTGTCTCTCTACTTTACTCTGATACATTAATCTAATAGAGACGGGACTCTGTCTCTCTACTTTACTCTGATACATTCATCTAATAGAGACGGGACTCTGTCTCTCTCTACTTTACTCAGATACATTCATCTAATAGAGACGGGACTCTGTCTCTCTCTACTCTACTCTGATACATTAATCTAATAGAGACGGGACTCTGTCTCTCTCTACTCTACTCTGATACATTCATCTAATAGAGACGGGACTCTGTCTCTCTCTACTTTACTCTGATACATTCATCTAATAGAGACGGGACTCTGTCTCTCTACTTTACTCTGATACATTAATCTAATAGAGACGGGACTCTGTCTCTCTCTACTTTACTCTGATACATTCATCTAATAGAGACGGGACTCTGTCTCTCTCTACTTTACTCTGATACATTCATCTAATAGAGACGGGACTCTGTCTCTCTCTACTTTACTCTGATACATTCATCTAATAGAGACGGGACTCTGTCTCTCTCTACTTTACTCTGATACATTCATCTAATAGAGACGGGACTCTGTCTCTCTCTACTTTACTCTGATACATTCATCTAATAGAGACGGGACTCTGTCTCTCTCTACTTTACTCTGATACATTAATCTAATAGAGACGGGACTCTGTCTCTCTACTTTACTCTGATACATTCATCTAATAGAGACGGGACTCTGTCTCTCTCTACTCTACTCTGATACATTCATCTAATAGAGACGGGACTCTGTCTCTCTCTACTTTACTCTGATACATTCATCTAATAGAGACGGGACTCTGTCTCTCTACTTTAGTCTGATACATTCATCTAATAGAGACGGGACTCTGTCTCTCTCTACTCTACTCTGATACATTCATCTAATAGAGACGGGACTCTGTCTCTCTACTTTACTCTGATACATTAATCTAATAGAGACGGGACTCTGTCTCTCTCTACTTTACTCTGATACATTAATCTAATAGAGACGGGACTCTGTCTCTCTCTACTTTACTCTGATACATTCATCTAATAGAGACGGGACTCTGTCTCTCTCTACTTTACTCTGATACATTCATCTAATAGAGACGGGACTCTGTCTCTCTACTCTACTCTGATACATTAATCTAATAGAGACGGGACTCTGTCTCTCTCTACTTTACTCTGATACATTCATCTAATAGAGACGGGACTCTGTCTCTCTCTACTTTACTCTGATACATTCATCTAATAGAGACGGGACTCTGTCTCTCTCTACTTTACTCTGATACATTCATCTAATAGAGACGGGACTCTGTCTCTCTCTACTTTACTCTGATACATTCATCTAATAGAGACGGGACTCTGTCTCTCTCTACTTTACTCTGATACATTCATCTAATAGAGACGGGACTCTGTCTCTCTACTTTACTCTGATACATTCATCTAATTGAGACGGGACTCTGTCTCTCTCTACTTTACTCTGATACATTCATCTAATAGAGACGGGACTCTGTCTCTCTCTACTTTACTCTGATACATTCATCTAATAGAGACGGGACTCTGTCTCTCTCTACTTTACTCTGATACATTCATCTAATAGAGACGGGACTCTGTCTCTCTCTACTTTACTCTGATACATTAATCTAATAGAGACGGGACTCTGTCTCTCTACTTTACTCTGATACATTCATCTAATAGAGTCGGGACTCTGTCTCTCTACTCTGATACATTCATCTAATAGAGACGGGACTCTGTCTCTCTACTTTACTCTGATACATTCATCTAATAGAGACGGGACTCTGTCTCTCTACTTTACTCTGATACATTAATCTAATAGAGACGGGACTCTGTCTCTCTCTACTTTACTCTGATACATTCAGACACAGTTGTTGTCAATAGAACATCAGCCTGTTTGGGTGGTTAGGGTGCAACACAAAGCCACACAGGTTTTGGGTAGATTAGACAACACACACAGGCCGTGGACGACACACACAGGCCATGGATGACACACAGAGGCCGTGGACGACACACAGAGGCCGTGACCATTCTGTCTGCTTGTCACTAAACGATGGGAGGAAGTTTATTCGCCTTGTGGGCAGTGGACTGCCAGTGTAGATAGATGAGAGTCAAGTCCAGCTCAGGCTAACTGATAAACACACAGTATGAACAGATACCACCCCCCCCCCCCCCCCCCACACACACACACGCACACACACACACACACACACACACACACACACACACACACAGGGACACAGATCTGAGCAGAGAGACCCCCCCCTCCCACCCATACCTCTGCAGATGGGTCGGTCGTCGCTCCAGCCTACGTAGCTGTCTGTGACTCTCAGACAGCTGATGCTCTTAGAGCCCTGCAGCTCATAACCCTCATCACAGGAGAAGTGCACCGTGGTTCCCCGCCTGTAGGGGGAGGTAGAGAGACAGTGGGTTATACACATCCAGCTCATAACCCTCATCACAGGAGAAGTGCACCGTGGTTCCCCGCCTGTAGGGGGAGGTAGAGAGACAGAGGGTTATACACATAGAGATGGATGTATTGTATCTCTGGTCTAAGCTTTAACGTCTTGGGAAGGAAAACTACCGTCCTGAAGGGTTGTCTGCATGTACAGGTTTCAGTCCTCTGTTTAACACGTCTTTAAATAACCTCAATCCCACCTCCTCCAAAAACGCTTCCTGTTGTGACCTCACAGAGCGGTGCTTTGTGGGGGGACGGATCGTACCCATTTGTCGGTATTAGACGCAGTGACAAACCGGAGACACGTCACTGATACAGAGAGACACATGTATGTCCCAAACGGCCCCCTATTCCCTATATAGTGGTACTACTATAGACCAGGGCCCTATATAGTGCACTACTATAGACCAGGGCCCTATCCCTATGTCTGTAGTGTAGTGTAATGAAGTGTGCTATATAGGGAATAGGGTTCCCTTGGAGACACGCAATATTCCTTAGTATTCCTGTGTATTCCTGGGTATTCCTGAGTATCCCTTGGTATCCCTTAGTATTCCTTAGTATTCCTTAGTATTCATGAGAATTCCCTACTATTGCTTAGTATTCCTTAGTATTTCCGAGTATTCCTTAATATTCATTAGTATTCCTGAGTCACATTCTTGTAAAAAAAAACATGTACAGTACTCTCCCCTCAGCCTCAGTCTCTCCTCTGTTCATGTACAGTACTCTCCCCTCAGTCTCAGTCTCTCCTCTGTTCATGTACAGTACTCTCCCCTCAGTCTCAGTCTCTCCTCTGTTCATGTACAGTACTCTCCCCTCAGTCTCAGTCTCTCCTCTGTTCATGTACAGTACTCTCCCCTCAGTCTCAGTCTCTCCTCTGTTCATGTACAGTACTCTCCCCTCAGCCTCAGTCTCTCCTCTGTTCATGTACAGTACTCTCCCCTCAGTCTCAGTCTCTCCTCTGTTCATGTACAGTACTCTCCCCTCAGTCTCTCCTCTGTTCATGTACAGTACTCTCCCCTCAGTCTCAGTCTCTCCTCTGTTCATGTACAGTACTCTCCCCTCAGCCTCAGTCTCTCCTCTGTTCATGTACAGTACTCTCCCCTCAGTCTCAGTCTCTCCTCTGTTCATGTACAGTACTCTCCCCTCAGCCTCAGTCTCTCCTCTGTTCATGTACGGTACTCTCCCCTCAGTCTCAGTCTCTCCTCTGTTCATGTACAGTACTCTCCCCTCAGTCTCTGTCTCTCCTCTGTTCATGTACAGTACTCTCCCCTCAGTCTCTCCTCTGTTCATGTACAGTACTCTCCCCTCAGTCTCAGTCTCTCCTCTGTTCATGTACAGTACTCTCCCCTCAGCCTCAGTCTCTCCTCTGTTCATGTACAGTACTCTCCCCTCAGTCTCAGTCTCTCCTCTGTTCATGTACAGTACTCTCCCCTCAGTCTCTGTCTCTCCTCTGTTCATGTACAGTACTCTCCCCTCAGTCTCTCCTCTGTTCATGTACAGTACTCTCCCCTCAGTCTCAGTCTCTCCTCTGTTCATGTACAGTACTCTCCCCTCAGTCTCAGTCTCTCCTCTGTTCATGTACAGTACTCTCCCCTCAGTCTCAGTCTCTCCTCTGTTCATGTACAGTACTCTCCCCTCAGTCTCTGTCTCTCCTCTGTTCATGTACAGTACTCTCCCCTCAGTCTCTGTCTCTCCTCTGTTCATGTACAGTACTCTCCCCTCAGTCTCAGTCTCTCCTCTGTTCATGTACAGTACTCTCCCCTCAGTCTCTGTCTCTCCTCTGTTCATGTACAGTACTCTCCCCTCAGTCTCTGTCTCTCCTCTGTTCATGTACAGTACTCTCCCCTCAGTCTCTCCTCTGTTCATGTACAGTACTCTCCCCTCAGTCTCTCCTCTGATCATGTACAGTACTCTCCCCTCAGTCTCAGTCTCTCCTCTGTTCATGTACAGTACTCTCCCCTCAGTCTCTCCTCTGTTCATTTACAGTACTCTCCCCTCAGTCTCTCCTCTGATCATGTACAGTACTCCCCCCTCTGTCTCTCCTCTGATCATGTACAGTACTCTCCCCTCAGTCTCTCCTCTGTTCATGTACCATACTCTCCCCTCAGTCTCTCCTCTGTTCATGTACCATACTCTCCCCTCATTCTCTCCTCTCCTTTACCTGAAGTCTGATCCTTTTCTTCTCCCTCGGTCAGGGATCCCCGGGTCTGGACACATGTTATGTCCCTGGGCCACACCCATCTGAGACACTGAGAGGGGAGGATGAGAGAGAGGGGTGAGACAGAGGGATGAGAGAGAGGGGTGAGAGGGAGGGATGAGAGAGAGGGGTGAGAGAAAGGGATGAGAGGGAGGGATGAGAGAGGGATGAGTGAGGGATGAGAGAGGGATGAGAGAGGGATGAGAGAAAGGGGTGAAAGAGGGGGATGAGAGGGAGGGATGAGAGGAAGGGATGAGTGGGTGGGATAAGATGGCAGGATGAGAGAGAGGGATGAGAGAGAGGGATGAGAGAGAGGGATGAGAGAGAGAGAGAGAGAGAGAGAGAGAGAGGGGTGAGAGGGAGGGATGAGAGGGATGAGAGAGAGGGATGAGAGAGAGGGATGAGATGGAGGGATGAGAGGGATGAGAGAGAGAGAGAGAGAGTTAGAGAGAGGGGTGAGAGGGAGGGATGAGAGGGATGAGAGAGAGGGATGAGAGAGAGAGAGGGGTGAGAGGGAGGGATGAGAGGGATGAGAGAGAGGGATGAGAGGGAGAAAGAGAGGGCCAACCGAAGAAATAGAGAGTTAGATATTCACAGATTTTTACAGTGAAAATCCAGGTAAATTACCTACCGAAGCATTTAAACTAAACCTGATTTGTTATTTTTTTTTACACTGATAACGACACACATTGTCACATTTCCCCTGCCCAGACTACATCCACGAGGAGAGAAGGGTGAACGTGATTGGCATGCAAATACATCAATCCCCCTCTCAGTGGATTTCTCAATTCAACACGATCAAACAGGGTGGTGCAGCTACCTGAAGCCAGGCTAAATAGCTGCTCTGACATCCCCTCATGTCTAGAGCCAGAAGGGATCGACTGGAATCTCTCTCACCTAATACTTGTAGAGAACTGTCAACATATTCATGACATACCATTTGAAATACACATGTCTGCAGCATGTGTCACTTGGCATAGTTTTAGCCATAATATTCATTATATCTTTGTGAAGGTTAGGGATTGATATTCCTCTGTTGACCATCATCAACATTATCATCTATTTAAATAATAATATCTCCACCAATATGTAAGCATCATGCTAAAACATATCAACAGACTGAGACAGGAAGGGGGAAGTGACACAGGGTCAGTGAGCCAGCCAACCCTCCAGGCCCTTTGACAGACAGGGCGGGGTCGAAGGTCCGACAGGCGGGGCCAAATCCAAAGTGACACCGGCTGATTAGCCGGGACTCTGGAGCATGGCAGGGGGGCTCATGCATATTGATGAGGGGGGGAAAGGGCAGCATCGTCTCAAGGGAACGGAGGACTGGTCATAACCAGGGCAGTGGGATGGAGAGAAAAAGAGTTGGAGGAGAAGTTAAAGAAGGAGAGGAGAATTCAAATGAAAATGAAGAGGACAATTATTAAAATGTGGTGATGGAGGTAGAGGAATTGGGTATGTGGTGATGGAGGTGGAGGAGATGGGCATGTGGTGATGGAGGTGGAGGAGATGGGCATGTGGTGATGGAGGTAGAGGAGATGGGTATGAGGTGATGGAGGTAGATGTAGAGGAGATGGGTATGTGGTGATGGAGGTAGAGGAGATGGGTATGAGGTGATGGAGGTAGAGGACTAGAAGAGATGGGTATGAGATGATGGAGGTAGAGGAGATGGGTATGTGGTTATGGAGGTAGAGGAGATGGGTAGAGGTGTTGGAGGTAGAGGACTAGAGGAGATGGGCATGAGGTGATGGAGGTAGAGAAGATGGTATGAGGTGATGGAGGTAGAGGAGATGGGTATGAGGTGATGGAGGTAGAGGAGATGGGTATGAGGTGATGGAGGTAGAGGACTAGAGGATATGGGTATGAGGTGATGGAGGTAGAGGAGATGGGTATGAGGTGATGGAGGTAGAGGACTAGAGGAGATGGGTATGAGGTGATGGAGGTAGAGGACTAGAGGAGGTGGGTATGAGATGGTGGAGGTAGAGGACTAGAGGAGATGGGTATGTGGTGATGGAGGTAGAGGACTAGAGGAGGTGGGTATGAGATGATGGAGGTAGAGGAGATGGGTATGTGGTTATGGAGGTAGAGGTGATGGGTAGAGGTGATGGAGGTAGAGGAGAAGGGTATGAGGTGATGGAGGTAGAGGAGATGGGTATGAGGTGATGGAGGTAGAGGAGATGGGTATGAGGTGATGAGGTAGAGGAGATGGGTATGAGGTGATGGAGGTAGAGGACTAGAGGAGATGGGTATGAGGTGATGGAGGTAGAGGAGATGGGTATGAGGTGATGGAGGTAGAGGAGATGGGTATGTGGTGATGGAGGTAGAGGAGATGGGTATGAGGTGATGGAGGTAGAGGAGATGGTTATGAGGTGATGGAGGTAGAGGAGATGGGTATGAGGTGATGGAGGTAGAGGACTAGAGGAGATGGGTATGAGGTGATGGAGGTAAAGGAGATGGGTATGAGGTGATGGAGGTAGAGGTGATGGGTATGTGGTGATGGAGGTAGAGGAGATGGGTATGAGGTGATGGAGGTAGAGGAGATGGGTATGAGGTGATGGAGGTAGAGGAGATGGGTATGAGGTGATGGAGGTAGAGGAGATGGGTATGTGGTGATGGAGGTAGAGGACTAGAGGAGATGGGTATGATGTGATGGAGGCAGAGGAGATGGGTATGTGGTGATGGAGGTAGATGAGATGGGTATGAGGTGATGGAGGTAGAGGAGATGGGTATGAGGTGATGGAGGTAGAGGACTAGAGGAGATGGGTATGAGGTGATGGTGGTAGAGGAGATGGGTATGAGGTGATGGAGGTAAAGGAGATGGGTATGTGGTGATGGAGGTAGAGGAGATGGGTATGAGGTGATGGAGGTAGAGGAGATGGGTATGAGATGATGGAGGTAGAGGAGATGGGTATGAGGTGATGGAGGTAGAGGAGATGGGTATGAGGTGATGGAGGTAGAGGAGATGGGTATGAGGTGATGGAGGTAGAGGTGATGGGTATGTGGTGATGGAGGTAGAGGAGATGGGTATGAGGTGATGGAGGTAGAGGAGATGGGTATGAGGTGATGGAGGTAGAGATGGGTATGAGGTGATGGAGGTAGAGGAGATGGGTATGTGGTGATGGAGGTAGAGGACTAGAGGAGATGGGTATGATGTGATGGAGGCAGAGGAGATGGGTATGTGGTGATGGAGGTAGATGAGATGGGTATGAGGTGATGGAGGTAGAGGAGATGGGTATGAGGTGATGGAGGTAGAGGACTAGAGGAGATGGGTATGAGGTGATGGTGGTAGAGGAGATGGGTATGAGGTGATGGAGGTAGAGGAGATGGGTATGAGGTGATGGAGGTAGAGGAGATGGGTATGAGGTGATGGAGGTAGAGGAGATGGGTATGAGGTGATGGAGGTAGAGGTGATGGGTATGTGGTGATGGAGGTAGAGGAGATGGGTATGAGGTGATGGAGGTAGAGGATATGGGTTGAGATGATGGAGGTAGAGGACTAGAGGAGATGAAAACCTCTTGGAACCCTGTTTCTAAACTCCTTGCCCCTCCCTGTATCCTTCCCTCTGTTTCTACACTCCTTTCTCCCTGTATCCCTCCCTCTGTTTCTACACTCCTTTCCCCCTCCCTGTATCCCTCCCTCTGTTTCTACACCCCTTTCCCCTTCCCTGTATCCCACCCTCTGTTTCTACACTCCTTTCTCCCTGTATCCATCCCTCTGTTTACACACTCATTTCCCCCTCCCTGTATCCATCCCTCTGTTTACACACTCATTTCCCCCTCCCTGTATCCCACCCTCTGTTTCTACACTCCTTTCTCCCTGTATCCATCCCTCTGTTTACACACTCATTTCCCCCTCCCTGTATCCCTTCCTCTGTTTCTACACTCCTTTACTCTGTCCATTTCCACAACTGGGGAGAAGAGAGGAACCTGTTGCGTGACTTTGCAGAACAACTGTTGCAGAAGATAAGTTGAACGGTGTACTCCAACAAGTGTATAACAACTAGGAGCACTACTTACAAACTGATATCTTGTGATGATTGTCTTTACTGGGCATCATCTTGACTCCTCTGGACTTCAGCTCTGTCATCTTCTTCACTGTGGAGACCAGAGGATAATGTACAGTCAGGTTACCTGCTTAATCAGGACTGTAGAGACCAGTGGATAATGTACAGTCAGGTTACCTGTTTAATCAGGACTGTAGATACCAGAGGATAATGTACAGTCAGTACTGTAGAGACCAGAGGATAATGTACAGTCAGGTTACCTGTTTAATCAGGACTGTAGAGACCAGAGGATAATGTACAGTCAGTACTGTAGAGACCAGAGGATAATGTACAGTCAGGTTCCCTGTTTAATCAGGACTGTAGAGACCAGAGTCTGGGGAGTAAGATCCTACCAGGAACACAATAGGAAGGGGAGTAAGATCCTACCAGGAACACAATAGGAAGGGGAGTAAGATCCGACCAGGAATACAACAGGAATGGGAGTAAGATCCGACCAGGAACACAATAGGAAGCTGAATAAGATCCTACCAGGAACACAATAGGAAGGG